>NC_039367.1:41523573-41823573 GCF_003573695.1 Papaver somniferum | reverse complement strand
ATAAATAACTCATCTGATTGACTTGCCTTCTATGAATGCATAAAACCAAACGGTTGACCTAACAATGCACCTATTAATTGGAGTAAAAGCTAATTAATTAAGCGACTAGATTTAGGCTTTGGAAATAGGGTTTAGCAGAGTAATGATGGCTTTGAAGGGGGTGCGCATGGCATTGAAATGACATTAATAGCCAAGCGACAGACACTTGACCAAGCTCCATAAAAGACCATTTATGGCTAAGCTACTACCATTATTTAAACAAGGCAGGGGGATAAACGAATTATTATATCAAAAGAAGAAATCATAGAAATAGAGATTAAGAAAACAGATAATGGCAGAGAATGCTAGTAGTTCAGCAAATGGAAATCAAAACGAGCCACCACCCGATTCAGATGCAATGGTACGTGCAAAGTTGACAATTGGGACTTTATCAAGCTCTGAGATTGAAAGTTGATTCCTTTTCTGAATCAGAATAAGATAAGGAAGAAAGAGCAAGAGGAGCGAGAAGAATTTGAAAGATTAAGGGTTGAAAATGATGAGGAATTTCAGTTGTGGATGAGAAAGTTGGATACCAAAGAGGCACGTCGACACAGGAAGAAGCTTCAACGACGAGGAGAGTGGAAGTGTTCATGGGGGAAAACTCACAGTGCGACTGAAAGTGATAGTGAAGATGAAGAAAAGAACCGTGAAGGAGTAGAAGATGAGGAGAGCAGTGATGATTCGATGAAGAGAGATGAGAGAGCAAAAGAAGAAGAGAGGAAGAAGAGGAAAAGGCAAGAGTTTAAAGATGTGATGTACAAGTGCTATCTCTCCGAAAAGAAGAACAACCCTCGTAAGTTTGCTCGAACCATGTCAGAACCCCTGAAAGTGGATTCTGACGGAGAGGAGATTCCTGGGTTAGACCTCGATGGAGAGCCTGTTTTTTCCGACGGTGAGATGGTGGTTTGCAGTGAAACAGAAGATGAGGAAGAAGAAACCGAAGATGATGATCTCCAAGATCCCTACACATATTCATACAATGATGATGGTACTGGTGCCTACTATGAAGATGATGAGTTAAACTACAACAGCAACAATGATGGCGATTCTTGGTGATTGCCTTATAGGTACTGTCAAATCCCTTAGAACTAGAGTAATGTGATATTTTGATTACTATTTCTCTTGTGCATCTTCGTGAAAACTTGTGGGGATGTTGATGGTATTTTATGTTGCTGAAGAAGTGTATTGAGAATGAGGTTCAATTTCAGACATTTGGTGGTTATTTTTTGTTTGATAGATGCATGGTGTTGATGAAGATCTTAGAAGATGTAAGGTGATTTTGGGGTTCAGTTTGCAGCAGGTGCATTGTTTGGATAGCAGCTGGGAGAGTTGCAGTGGTTATGGTGGGTAAACCTTTTATGTCAGGTAGATTAGTAATGTTGCAGCTTTGAACTTTGGTTGTAAAAGGAAAGTTGTAATGGCACTGGTAGCCTTTCGGGTGTTTAGAATTGGTATTCTGTTTGCTTCTTTAGATGTAATTAAACTAGTTGTGTTCTTCTAGTTGTTTGAATTTTCAGTAGTATTAAACTTGTGATGGATGTAGGTATGAAGGGTTTGAAGAAATTTGTCAGTTTTTCTTGCTTTTTTGATTTCAGTAGTAATGGATTGAATACAATAGATGTACAAACAAGCAATGTTCTTTATGAATGATTCTAAAATTTCAATGATTGTAAAGTAGAGATTGGTAGGAACGACTGAATTAGTGAATCAATAGGGTATATAAAATGCTGGTTAAGATGGTGTAAACTAGGGTACTACTCCAGTTTATAAAATGTTGTTGGAGTAAGATTAATTCAAAGACTATTTTAGGCCCAATTCTATAAAAAAATCTATGTGCAAGCCTAGTACTATTACTACTAATCCTAACATGACATAATATTAATTCAACAATCAGTATAGCCAAATCCAAACTCATCCAACATTGCTAAAACCCATCTGCATACAAACCCCACCATGATTTAAGAATCAAATTTTTTCAACAATCCATACATTCATTCTCTAGTTAACATGAAAATTCAAACTGCTGACTTAAATTTGTACCAAATTCAGTACCATGATGATCATCATTACCAAAATAGTATAACCCAAAACCAAAAACAAAGGCTAAGAGTATATAATTTACACTAACCAGTTCCTTGAACAAAAACCAAAAAATGTTCCAACCTAATCATTCATCTATTAGCAAACACAAAGAACTACATTCTATCACCTGGCTTCATTATCGCTTAGATGCAGTCGTTTGAGAAGCAGGGTCTGCTGTTGGTTCTGGTGCTTTCCTTGCAGTTCTACCCTTAATGTCTTCCCGGTAGTAATCATCCTTGGATGTCCTTTGCAGGTCAAGTTTATCTACCTTCGACAATTTATACTCATTCCGACAAATAACTGTCGTACTGAATTCCTCGTCGGCTTCATCACCAGCATATTTCCAGATTTGGGTAGGTGCACCTAACACAATAGACTTTTTATTTTTTATTTTCCCAGTCTGGCACATAAAATACCTGCTTAGCTTGGGAGGCTACAATTAAAGGATCATCCTGGAGTCCCAAGTTATCAAGCTCAACCAAAATGTAGCCAAGTTTGTCTTTTAAGACCCCTGCTTTAGTAACCCATTTACACCTGAAAAGTGGCATTTTCAACGAATGATATGTCAGCACCCATATCTCTTGTAAAACACCATAATAATCCGCCAGATTAAGGGTAATCCTCGCTTTTCTAATGTTCGTGTCAGTTGCCTCTACGTAAACCCCGATATTCTGGTTAACGGAACCATCATGAGATTTTGTGCGAAACAGGTATTCATTGATGTGATATGCTTCGTATGTCTCTACTTGTGCATTCAGTGGGATTGATAGCCACCTTAAGTCCTGATTGAAGTTTTCCCTAGAGTCTGCTCACTCACTCTCAACCTGAAATACATTATAAGGATTAGCCTCCTTCTCAACGCAAAAGTTACATATAGCAAGAGTGACATTTTCTGCAAACTATTACCACTTTCTGTAACCATTTAGCGAACTCTTCACGATGTTTTTGATCTAGCTGTCTATCACTCATACTAGGATATTTAGCCTTCAAGAAATTCTGGTGTCGGTTGGACAGTGCAATGATTAATGTTATTATCTTTACAAAAATTTGGACACAAAATCAAAAACTAAATAAAAAATGAGGTTATTTGGTTAGATCTAGTTATACTTAATCAATGTAAGGACTAACTTCAGGCGAATTCCGCAATACATAGAAATGCGCTTTATCAAACAAATCATTATCAATACGAGGAAACTTAGGATTTGACATTGGTTTTCCCCTGAAAGAATAAGAATATTCACCAGTGTCAGATGTGTTGAGTTTGTCTGGTGGAATTCCGATTGTATCATGCATGCTTTGTTGGTGCTCACTGATAACCTCAATTGTCTCTTACACAAGGTTCCCTTCAGCAATGCCTCCTCCAGGTCTATTTCTGTTTCGCACATGCCCTTTAATGACCTTCATGCACCTTTCAAACGGATACATCCATCGAAAGAATACAAGACCACAAATTTGCACTTCCCTTGTAAGATGCACAGTTAAATGAACCATGATGTCGAAAAAGGATGGAGGAAAGTATTTCTCGAGCAAGCACAACGTCACAACGAGATCCAACTGCAATTTTTCTAGCTCTGCCACCCTGATTTCTTTGCTAGATATTGCCCTGAAAAAGAAACAAAACCTGATAATAGCATATCTTGTTGGCTGCGGCATAATTGATTTAATTGCAATAGGAAAAAAATGCTGCATTATCATGTGATAATCATGCGATTTTAGTCCGATAAGCTTTCGATCTTTTCGATTCACAAGGGTTGAAAAGTTTGAAAAATACCCTTGTGGAACCTTTATCTCGGATAATGTTGCACAAAACTTGTCCTTTTCCTCCGGGCTTAATGAGTGACATGCTGCCTTTAGTATATATCCCCCTTTGCCATTTTCCCGAGGTTGCAACTCGTCTCTAAAACACATCTCCTTCAGGTCCATTCGAGCAGCAAGGTGGTCTTTCGACTTAAATTCATTGTTCAACAATGTTCGAACGATACCCTCGCATACATTCTTTTTGACGTGCATGAAATCTATGCAATGGTGGACAACATGATACCACCAGTAGGGGAGGAGCCAAAACCATATATTAAACTTTTTCCAGTAGGGACTTTCGGTCTCCTTCTCCTTTCCCTTCTCCTTCCCCTTCCCCTTTTTTGGGTCGATAGTCTTTTCGATTCTCTTCATCTTTCCACCTCTTCCACGGTTATCCTGCACGAATTCCACCACAATGTTCTTCCATCCCTTTCTCCATTTATTTTTTTATAGACTTTACCTCATTGTATATTTATGACGGGGTCATAAGTTCCGGAGCCTTTTCATTTTCTTCTTTTCCGTTGAACCCCTTCTAACGTCTGAATGGATGATCGTATGGTAGGTATCTTCTATGCCCGGTATAAACCTCTTTTCTACAATGTTTTATCCTGACATAGTAAGTATTTCTCCCACACACCTTACAAACGTCTCGTCCATGGTAAGGGCAACCACACAGTGTACTGAGAGCCGTGTAATCATTTATTGTCCATAAAACAACCGCATGTAGAGTAAACTTCTCCCGTTTCAGCGCATCAAAACATTCGACTCCCTCAAACAATTCCTTGAGATCCTCGACAAACGGTTGTAACATAACATCAATGTCCTTACGAGGCCCCCCATCGATAATTAATGACAACATGGTGAACTTTCTCTTCACACACAACTCTGGAGGAAAGTTGTAAATCACTGTCAGAATTGGACACACACTGTGCTGTTTTTGCATGCCTTTGTTTATGTCAACCCCGTCAGCCGAAATGCCTAGCCGCAGATTTCGAGGATTATCACGAATTATGGGATATCTTTTATCTATATTTTTCCATGATGGTGAATCCGCCGGATGCTTTAAAACACCCTCTTCTTTCTTTCTGGTGTCGTACCACAATAAATATTCGACAATTCTCTTTGATTGAAACAGCCGTTTCAGTCTTGGGATAATTGGGAAATACAATAAGACTTTTGCCGAATTTTTTTCATGCACCTCTTGGATGGTGTCGTCAAATTTCCATCTTGATTCCCCACAGGTGGGATACTTGATGTGATCCTTGTAATTCTTCCTATAGAGAATGCAGTCATTGATGCATACATGTATCTTTACGTAACCTGAACCCAAATCTCTCATCACCTTCTTAGCTTAATATGTACTTTTCATCATCTCATTTCCTGGAGGGAGCATGGATTTTTACAGTGGTAGAAGTTCATTAAAGAACTTGTCGGAAGCTCCGTTCTTGCTCTTCAAGTTAATTCCATATTCGAACGCTAATAATTTTGCGACGATCTCATGATCATCATTTTAGTATACTCGGGTCAACTATCAGTATTCTAATTAATGTTTTATTTTGTTCACACTACCAATAATTCATCAGACGAGCAACACTTGCTCGGATGAACAATATTTTCTCAAACCAAGGAATATTGGTTCAACCCTCAATATTCAACAATTTATCGAATGAGCAATACTTGCTCGCCTCAACTATCAACGTGAGCATTATACCTCTGTCTCAACAGACACGTTCAATTCATGAGTCTCAGAACATTTTGCAAAATCATGTTCAACTCAGCAAATACATAGACTCATCATCCCATGAAGTCATGAAGTCAACAACTGACTAATTACAACACGAGACGTCAATCGTGTCACATGGGGGGATATTAACTAGGGTTTTGGTCTGGCGGTCTACGGCACGTATGTTCATACACACGATGAAATGTGAGCAAGTCGTGCAATCATTTGAAGGAGTTAACAAAGTAGTGGATGGAAAATAGACCAAGTCTCCGCACGATGAGCAACTGTTTCAAACACGATTTCCATTTCCCGACTCTTTGATTCCATCAACTGTCACACGTCATGGGATCATGGTGTCTATAATTCCAGCAATATAAATAAGTCTCTGAATCATGATTTAAAACAAGGGGAATCTCACGTCAAACAGATAACATGAGATTAAGAACTCATCATCTAAGCAATTACTCTCAACAAAGATTCAAGCATTCAGAACTTATCTTATTCAGAATACACAATGCACCTACAATCTTTTATTACCATCGATTCCACACATTTCTCAGCTTCCCTCCTACAGACCCATCCTCTATTGTGACCGAATTTACTCTGGAACGACCATTGTCTTGGTTTAGGCCGGGGTACTACAGATTGATCTCTGAATTCAAAGAACTCCCTTCTTGCAGTGCATCTATGTGAGGTTGAACATTTCGTTCGGTTCAAGGAGTCTCCTCCGCACGGTCGTCTTCTCAATTCCGTAAAAACAAGCAAATCGTTTTTCCCCATCTACAGATTGGCGACCACAGTGGGAGATTAATCTCTTGGTTGCAATCTCACAATTTCACAAGATGGCTGGTTTTAGGTCTGGGTTAGTTACAGGTTCCAATACAAACGACGCTAACACTAGCAACAACAATAATGAGGATATCGCGGAAACAATTCCGGCCTCTAACACTGGCGGCAGTGATGTTAATCCTCCTCACGCTAACACGGAAGGTCATCCTCTGTTCGGCCGACATCCTGAGGAAGTCAGAGGAAACCCACAACCTACCATGGCTGATCTCATCAAAGTGCAAGAAACTCTTGAAAAAAATCAAACTGATATAGCTACAACACAGAAGGAGTTGTTTGATTATCTGAAGATTCCCACTAACAAAATGTCACAGAAAACTCAAGGAAAGGGAAAGGAAAAGGAGAAATCCTCAGATGCTGATCCTGAGGAGGTTCCAATTCATACGGTGGATGACGACGAAGTCCGCAAAGCCGCAGAACATCCATCAGCAAAGGAACCATCAAATTTCATTACTCGGGAAGATCTGGAGCGCCTTTTGGAGAACCGTTGAAAGGATAAGACATCACATGTCCATCGTCACCAGCCTCCATATCCTGCTGCTACGCAAAGGATCCTCTTCCAAAAGGTTAAACTTCTACGACTTTCACTCTGTATGATGGAACTGGCAATGCTCGAGAACATGTCTCTCGTTTCCTGGAAACCTTGGGAGAACATGAACACAACCATGTTCTTCGCCTCAAGGAGTTTTCAAAATCTTTGAAGGGCAGGGCATACACCTGGTACAACAACATCGCACCAGGGACTATCAACAATTGGGGAGAAATGATTAACGCCTTCTACATGAAGTACTTCTTCGTGTCAGAGCAAGTCACTCTCTCTGATCTTGAAAAAATGTTTCAGAGGGTCAGTGAAAATCCCAATGACTACGTGAAAATATTCAGAGTCCAAGCCCTGGACTGCCATTACCCAAATGTCACGGAGCAACAACTAGTAGACTTGTGTATCAACGGCATGATCCCAGTCTACAGAGCGTTATTGGAAAATCTTCGTTTCCATACCTTTTCAGAGCTTCATGAAGCGGCGAAGAGATCGACAACTACTGCACCCGCTTTACTGGAAAGAACAAAGGCTGAATAACTGCGAGACACTCGAGGTAGCAGACGTATGATCAACAAGCAGTGCAACCTCCAGCCTTCCATAAACGCTGTTGCAGAAGGGGGAAAACGAAAAGTCGAACCGCCGCGCAAGCATACCTCAACTCCTTCAAAAGCACAAAGGAAGGATAAGAAAGATGCACAAACCTCGACCTAGCATCAACAAACGGGAAATGATCAGACATACTCAGACCTCCCTCTTTACAATGAAGAAGTGATCGAGTTACCAGAAGTCTAGGTTCAAGATGATACAATCAAATTGTTGTTCATCAAAGAGAGGCAACTGAAGCAAAATGGATAATCCCAGGTATTGTCACCTTCATAGACTCATCAATCATCCAACAAGCAACTACAATGTTTTGAAGCACATTTTCAAACAGAAGGTTGCTTCAACTGGGTACTGAAGGAGCACACAAGAATCCTCTCCCAATCAGAATCTTTACAATCTCTGAACAAACTATCAAAGAAGCAGTTCAATCCTTGGTCGAACGTGGATTGCTCTATCTGTCGAAGGCACAAAGGAGAGACATGTTCACAGCACTGAACTACATCGTGTCAAGAAGTACATTCCGGAAATACTTCTTGAGCCTCCATCCACAGACCAAGAGATGTAAGACCGGGGAATGCTTAGCACGGTTAATCTCAGAAGAAACGAATTTGGAATAACGTTGATCGATGCTGGCACCAGCATCAAAAACATTCCACTGAAAACCATTGGATCCACAAGCATCACTCGACAAGGAGATACTCATGTTCCCATCTCAATCAGAGACCTTGAAGGAACGCTCGGAAATACTTATGGCTACATCACTCTCAAAGTGAACATAAGTTTGACCTGGACAGAAGCCAAGTTTTACATAATCAGAAAAATCCAGGATAAGACATGTCCTTCAGACGAGCGTGGATCCACGCTGAAAAGATGGGTACTTACAAAGCACCTTTGGTTACACATCTCTCCAGAGAAGAAAGTTCTGATCCAGAATATTTGGCGGACGTTCCATTTCAGAGCACTTGGAGGAATTTCGAACTTTGACGAGGTTGATACAAGAACCTGCAAAATATGCATAGACATTCATCCAAAGGTCCTGCACTCAGGAAAGTCTCATTCCTCCATGTCTATGTCATTTATTTCCTCGCATGCTATCCTAGCATGGGGACTCAATTCTGCTAGCATCTCTGCTATTGCAAGACGCTATAAGTGGGTAATCTCACTTCAGCAATATTTTACCAAGTGGTTGAATCTGACATTTCTTTGAATCGAGCATCTCACTGAGACATACATTACTGAGATGGTGTTCAAGCACGGAAAAGAACAATTTGGGCGTTTCTCCATAGCCTTGTACAAGTTTCCTTGTGTACCACAAAATCAGAAAAGCTCAGATGCCCGCACAAGTGTTGAATCCCACTACCGCGATGAAAGGAATGCTGAATCAACAGAGAATACTCGAGGCCGAGACGATCAAGCCTACGACATCGGATGCTTAAAGGGTGTGAAGCCTCAATACTCAAGCATCTAATAAAATCCTTACAACAACTGTCAATCACCTACTTCTCCAAGGCCAACTGAAAGTCAAAAAACCTCTCATCTCTGAATGCTACCTTCTTCAAAAGCATTCAAACTGTACTCCCAATCAAAGAGTACACATTCGATAATTACTCCTCTATCTTCACCACAATATATCTAGGGTGACACACTGATTCAACACCGACACGATCAAAGTTCAATCGATAGGTCTTCATTATCCCGTGATAATACTTCTGGAGCAGATGCAACATTGGCACAAACTCCTTGAACACGCTGGGGACTTGATCTTATTGAATAAAGTACGCTGGTGCTATTTTCCAGAACATCATCAATTCCCAGACAAAGCCACTTCGCGGCTCACTTGATGGAGGAGCAACACTATGTTTATAATCATGGTTCTAGCCTTCTCGGTCTCTGGAGCAACTCCAACCATGGTATCGACATCAACAAGGATATTTGGAGGAACTATGTCCATGGTCTCAGCATCAACAAGAATGTCTGGAGAAAATTCAATCGAGATCTCAGCATTAACAACGGTCTCAAGAGCAACATCCTCATGACAAAGCTCCATCAACTGTCCATTCTCTACAACCTAAGTCGGGAAGTGTTACTCGATGGATCATACTTCTCCAAGCATTAATGACTCATATCAAGACGTGTGGACATGAAAACATGTTAGCATCAAAGTCTTACCAAAGCTTGCACGACGGACAGGCACAAGCCAAAGTCTTCTACAAGATGTTCTCATCACCTCTACAAATGAGATACAACATGCTTCAGGCCATGGGTTTACAAAAACGTACCAATGGGTGAGGAATGGGACAATGCTTCCAAACGATGTTCATTTATGTATCTGCTACAACATACCAAAAGGGCGCATCAATCGGACATACGAGCTTAATGATACGGCCTTTACCGTCAGGTCTACGAAATCTGAAAAATTTGTACGGGATTACAAATTACAAATGTGCACGCTTCGTTGGCTGACCTCTACAACTCCAAATTGAGTGATTCTTTTCTCATGTGATAACTCAGTCTCTTATATTCAAAACTTGGGGTGAAGCATCGAATTCCGACGTCGTATGAGGTTCCCACAGTTTCCAGAACATACAACATGCAAGCAATAATAATTAGACGAGATTCATAACTTCCACAGTCGATCGGTGTCCACCAGGTCATTCCTCTAAGTCCTTCATAAAGGTACCTCAAAATTCGACCACCTAGGTCTTTACATCAATTTTTCTACCTGAGTCCTCTATCTAGGTCTTGCCATAAGAAGGGAAAACAAAAAGAGAGATTTAACAAGATACCGGGGACTGACGGTCCACTGATCATGACGATCAGTTTCACAGTCCAAGACCCGTGGCACCAAACTATCATGTGCTAATAGTTCATCATAAAAGGAATGATACCACTGGGACATGAAACCATGGTCATTACATCATCCCCTCTCGAGAGCAACCTCAGCTATGTTTTCAGAAGTGATGTTTCTACGACTGACAGAAACAAGATGGAACTGCAAGCACCATGCTCATGTATCAATCAAGGGGTTCAGATTTCAAAATTAATAAATGGCATTGAAATCCTTCATCAAGTGTTCAAGACACAAGCAAATGGTCTAAAGACACAACAGGGGCGTTTTACAACAAGCTCGTTTGAGACGATTTTACATTGTCTTGAACAAAGAGGCGAGCTGGGAGAAATTGGTGAAGAATATATGGATGTATCATATACCATTATCTTCGCATGGGTGTTCTCTACAACATATCCAAAATTCACATCAATTGGATAAACGAGCAAAGAGATGTGGCTGAAACATTGGACTACATGCAAGCTGAAAGATTTCTGAAAGTCTCTTGGAAGTTTACTGTTTCGTCACTTTCGGCCCTTAAACGTGCTCAAAAGACAAAAATATTCTATGTTTAATCTTGGAAATTTTTTGAGGATGAAGAAACATGGGTAGATCACGAAAATCCGCCATCGGACGAAGATTCTACAACATTTTCAATGAAGACCTGACTTCTGAATTTTTTGATGACGAATTATGACGAAATTATTCAATGATCTACATCTGAATAAAAAGCCATGCCTTCCGCGCGAGATCAGACTTCATCTTTAGCCGCTAGTCTCATTTGCTGAAGCCGGCGACGTTTTGCTATAAGCTGCAAGCCTTTCATCTTCAGCTTTCCTGTTCAGTAATAACTCATCTCGTCCCTGCTTCTCTTCTGCATCCGCTAAGGCTAAGAAAGCATTGATTCTACCACGGACGACTCCCAGATGATCGAGAGACATACAATGCATCAGCTTTCCAGCGTCTCTGAAAGTTTGATTCACCTCGGCATGAACATCTGCAGAAGTCTTCATCTTTGACTTGATATTTCTGGAGCGTTCCCCGGAAGGGCCAGAAGAGTGGTTGTAACCAGAAGTCACTGCTATCTGAGGCGAAATACATGGATTCATGGATATACCAATAAGAAACGCGTAACAAAATGGTAACAATCCAATTCTTACCTATTTACGATTTCACTAGTTGTAGTGATTATAACGTCAGAATTTCGAAAACTTGCTTGTTCCTTCAAACCTGCAAAGATGAGAAAAATTCATTATTCAAAATCATGACTTGATGTTCATGAAACCGTGAAAAACTCACGTGAATTTTAACATCCACTGGTTTTTCAAAAATTGGACAGACATCCATTCTACAATTGTGAAAACTTACATATAGACATTATTTCACCATGTATAATTGTCTACTTTCAACAGTTGTTCAAAATCAAAACAATGGTTTTAAAAAATATATATATTTAACTTGAAACTCACGTAAGTTTGAATATATATCTATATATCTATATATATATATATATATATATATATATATATTTGCTCCCTCGCGCGAGCATCTGTCTTTGAAGCGAGAGTATATTTTCAAAGATTTCTGAAAGCTCCAAGATAAAATTTTCATGAAAGCTCATAAATAAAATTTTATTACTAACAGACGCACTTTGTTCAAAAAAAATTCTCTCGTACGAGCATCCACCTTTGAAATGAGAGTTTATTCCACTTTGTGAAATCTCACATATTTAAAAATATAAAATTTTGTTTTTCGTGAAATCTCATAGACAAAATTTTTATCATTATACTCAGGTCTATTTTGTTTGTTTCTTAAACTAACGAACGGACGAACGAAATCCACGCTAAAACAGATTCCTTTCTTGGGCCTAGATCTGTGAATCCTAAACCGACCAAGGTTCCACCATCAAATCAGCGGTTCTACACCAATTTATGCTCGCTGGATGACGCTCTATTATGACACTGGGGTTTGCGCTCAAACCATGGTTCGCTGGGTAACGTCTTAACTTACGATTAAGTTCAATTATTTATATTGTTATAACCGGAAAATCACCATTTAATGCTGACTCAGGAACAAGACTGTTCCTCACTAAGCAGGGGACTTAATGTAGATGGTGTATTTTCGACAAAGGCTAAAATCGTAAACCCATAATTATACAAACTTCTGATCCAGCAATCAGACGCAAGTATCGAAACACGAGTCTCTCATCGAATCTCTGACTGAGAATACTGTCTCTCAGAGTACATGTAGATATGTAGTCTCTCGTCTAGCCAACGACATATCTTATGAATACTGAACACTTCAGTAATTACTTCTATATAGAATCACGAGATTGGACGGCTCCTAGACAGCTTGCTTGCTAGTATAGAGCAAAAACGTCTTTAGGATACAAACAACAGTTTTCCCTGACTATATAAAGGATATGACGCTTCAACTAGCTCATATCGCTCAGAATAATTAATGCTCCTAGATGGTCGTACTAGTATAGAGCCATCAATTAATTATTCCTAAATTCTTGGATTCATCCACTGAATTTCTGAAAATATTCAAATATTTTCGTAATATTTCGTTACTTCAATCTATGGTTCTTCCCAGTAGAATTCCATGGGTTAGTAATAAATATTCAACGTAGGGCGTCTGAGTTACCTTCGAGTAAGCCCCGACTCAAAAGGTGCAAGTGCATTCGACGATGATGCACTAACAATCACCTGAACGCACGAACGAGTATTTCAAAATACGACGAAACGATGAACCTATGCAAAATAGGAAAGAAAATAATAAATAATAAAATATTGACCAAGGCGCTGGGGGACTGGGCCCATTAGCCGGCCGGCCGTGCCGTGGCCAGTCCCACGCCAGTTTTATATTTTATCATTTTTTGTTATTTTCCTTGATCTTATGAAAATCCTTTCATTTGAACAAGTATTCTTCGTTTTGAGGAAACTCCTCAGTTTCATGGTGTTTCCTTCGCACCAAGAAAATAATATAAAATTGGGAAAAATGTCGTGGGGCCGTGTTTATTGGCCAACCGGCCATGCCTTGATCCCGACCGTCCCCACACCTCATGGTTCCTTATTATTTTATTAATATTTCCCTAATCTCATGAAAACTCCTTAATCTCATGGTATTTTCATAAAACTATAAAAAAATATAATATAAAATTAGGGAAACTTGTGGGACCGGGCCCCAGCCGGCCGACCATGCCTTAGCCGATCCCACACGTCCCTTTATTTTATTATTAATATTTTAAGTTTCCTTGATCCCATGAAATTCCTTGATTTCATGGTGTTTCTCTCAAATTATGAAAATTCCTTCAAATCATGGAAATTATACACAAAAATTACATAAAATTAGGGAAACGCACGAGACCGGGCCCCAGCCGGCCGACCATGCTCAAAGCCGGTCCCACATGCCCTTATTTTATTATTTGTTTCCTTGATCCCATGGAAACTCCTTCACTTCAAGGAAACTCCTTAATTTCAACAAACTCCTTGATTTCATGATATTTTCATAAAATCATGAAAAATAATATAAAATTAGGAAAAGGCACCATGGGACCGTGGTCACTGGACGTCCGACCATGCCTTGGCCTCAGCGGTCCCACTCCTCATCATTTCTTCATTTTATAATTATTTTCCTTCATTTCATGAAGTTTCCTCAGTTTCAGCAAACCCCTGATTTTGTCATATTTTCTCAAATGGTTGCTCAAATGCACGCCAAAAAATATCAAAATTCTCAGGACTGAGAGACAAACATTTTGACGACGAGAGCATGTTACCTTGACCGACTAAGGTTGGCTCTTTGGCTCGCAAGGAGCCGGTCCCACGTATTTTCATGAATTGACCTAATTGCACGTATTAGGTCCAAAACTCCTCCAAATAATTTTGGAATTTTCATAGAGTAATCGTCATTCGATCTCGTGACCATCCAGGTCCGGTTTCATGACCCCTTGGTCGGTCCCTCACCTCTTCATAATTAATAAGGTTTTACCACCTAAGGCTCAGACGAGCATCGTATGAGGAATGATTGAACCAGCATTTGATCATTCTTTCACCAAATCTTCAAGAGATCTTGGTATTTGCTCACTCGAGCATACGGGCGCTACATGGTCGATCCTTGATGCCATGTAGCTGGTCTCTCCTTCATTCCATGGTTGAATTTTCAATAAACCATCAAATTGGTCATCAATTGATCAAATTAGGGTTTTTGAGTCCAAGGATCATAATTCCAGATTCGAACGCTAATAATTTTGCGACGATCTCATGATCATCATTTTATTATACTCGGTTCAACTATCAGTATTATAATTAATGTTTTATTTTGGTCACGCTACCAATAATTCATCAGACGAGCAACACTTGCTCAGATGAGCAATATTTGTTCAAACCAAGGAATATTGGTTCAACCCTCAATATTCAACAATTTATCGAATGAGAAATACTTGCTCGCCTCAACTATCAACGTGATAATTATACATCTGTCTCAACAGACACGTTCAATTTATGAGTCTCAGAACATTTTGCAAAATCATGTTCAACTCAGCAAATACATGGACTCATCGTCCCATGAAGTCATGAAGTAAACAACTGACTAATTACACCACGAGGCGTCAATCGTGTCACATGGGGGATATTAACTAGGGTTTTGGTCTGGCGGTCTACGGCACGTGTGTTCATACACACGATGGAATGTGAGCAAGTCATGCAATCAGTTGAAGGAGTTAACAAAGTAGTGGATGGAAAATCGACCAAGTCTCTGCACGATGAGCAACTGGTTTCAAACACGATTTCCATTTCCACACTCTTTGATTCCATCAACTGTCACACTCCATAGGATCATGGTGTCTACAATTCCAGCAATATAAATAAGTCTCTGAATCATGATTGAAAACAAGGGAAATCTCACGTCAAACAGATAACACGAGATTAACAACTCATCATCTGAGCAATTACTCTCAACAGAGATTCAATCATTCAGAACTTATCTTATTCAGAATACACAACGCACCTACAATCTTTGATTACCATCGATTCTACACATTTCTCAGCTTCCCTCCTACAGATCGACCCATCCTATCTTGTGACCGAATTTACTCTGGAACGACCATTGTCTTGGTTTAAGCCGGGGTACTACATATTGATCTCTCGAATTCAAAGCACTCCCTTCTTGCAATGCATCTGTGTGAGGTTGAACATTTCGCTCGGTTCAAGGAGTCTCCTCCGCACAATCGTCTCCTCAATTCCGTAAAAACCAGCAAATCGTTTTTCCCCATCTACAGATTGGAGACCATAGTGCGAGATTAATCTCTCGGTTGCAATCTCACAATTTCACAAGATGGCTGGTCTTAGGTCTGTGTTAGTTACAGGTTCCAATACAAACGACGCTAGCACTAGCAACAACAACAATGAGGATATCGCGGAAACAATTCCGGACTCTAACACTAGCGGCAGTGATGTTACTCCTCCTCACGCTAACACGGAAGGTCATCCTATGTTCGGCCGACATCCTCACGCTAACACTAGCGGCAGTGATGTCTCTTGTTTAATACAAGATAACTTCCTTTTTCTTCAAATTCTTCCTGTTTATAAGGCAAGAAGATATTCTTATCTTAAAGATAATAAATCCTTTACCGGTGGATCCAAATTTCCCGCAAATATTCTTTTTGAATGTTAAAGATGAAGGGTGCCTCTTATCCTTCTGTTGGGGTGCCGATAGTAATTTGGGTGCTGAGAACAAATTTGGGCTGCACATAACCGCGGGTTCCCCTTAGCCAAATCCGAGGTCCGCTTAGCAAATGTCCTCCGGGGATGCCTTTAGCAGTTTTCGAGCCGATTCTTCCAAAAACGTTTATTTTCCAAAAATACCTACAAACACACAAAACACCAAAATAAGTACAAAATCGAGTACCAACATAGAGAAAATTGAGGACAATTTAGACACAAAAATGTGTCTATCAATATGGTGGATGACGACGAAGTCCGCAAAGCCGCAGAACATCCATCAGCAAAGGAACCATCAAATTTCATTACTCGGGAAGATTTGGAGCGCCTTTTGGAGAACCGTTGAAAGGATAAGACATCACATGTCCATCGTCACCAGCCTCCATATCCTGCTGCTACGCAAAGGATCCTCTTCCGAAAGGTTACACTTCTACGACTTTCACTCTGTATGATGGAACTGGCAATGCTCGAGAACATGTCTCTCGTTTTCTGGAAACCTTGGGAGAACATGAACACAACCATGTTCTTCGCCTCAAGGAGTTTTCAAAATCTTTGAAGGGCAGGGCATACACTTGGTACAACAACATCGCACCAGGGACTATCAACAATTGGGGAGAAATGATTAACGCCTTCTACATGAAGTACTTCTTCGTGTCAGAGCAAGTCACTATCTCTGATCTTAGAAGAATGTTTCAGAGGGTTAGTGAAAATCCCAATGACTACGTGAAAAGATTCAGAGTCCAAGCCCTGGACTGCCATGACCCAAATGTCACGGAGCAACAACTAGTAGACTTGTGTATCAACAACATGATCCCAGTCTACAGAGTTTTATTGGAATTTCTTCGTTTTCATACCTTTTCAGAGCTTCATGAAGCGGCGAAGAGATCGACAACTACTGCACCCGCTTTACTGGAAAGAACAAAGGATGAAGAACCACGAGACACTCGAGGTAGCAGACGTATGATCAACAAGCAGTACAACCTCCAGCCTTCCACAAACGCTGTTGCAGAAGGGAGCAAACGAAAAGTCGAACCGCCGCGCAAGCATACCTCAACTCCTTCAAAAGCACAAAGGAAGGATAAGCAAGATGCACAAACCTCGACCTAGCATCAACAAACGGGAAATGATCAGACAGACTCAGACCTCCCTCTTTACAATGAAGAAGTGATCGAGTTACTGATCGCTGTCGTATGCGTCAAAAATAAATTCACTTTCCTAAAGTATATGATAAGAAAGAGTTTGTTTCCACAGAGAGGCGATTGTATCTATTAAGTATTAAATTTTCTAAGTAACCAATTAGGGGGATTTCTGATTTTATAAAGCAATATGAATTAAATTAAAATCAAAGTAAATAGTAGAATGTAATCAATGAGAGAAAAATATTGGTCAAGGAATTCATCTTCTATCTTAAACAAGTGCTTGCATTCATGATTAAAATTACAATTTAATCTCTGTTATTATCAAAAGCCTAGAGAATCAAGAGAGCAAGATAATCTATTAATTTCCTAAGTTCATCAACATACACATTAGAGCTGCGTATGTGAATTCTACCTAAAGAATAACCTAACACCTTGCACTAATTAAGTTCAATTCCCAGGAGGATTAAGTTTTGGAAATAGGATAATCAATGCAATTGTCATACATTGCGCATGACAATTAGGACAAAGGTCAAACTCTACATATGATTACAAGAGTTTATCACTACAAACCGTAATCATATCATGCTCTTTTATTCGGGGTTATCGTTTGATGAAAAACCCTAAAATAGCTATGGAAAAGCATGCAAGTTCAATTAATTGGCCACTTAACTAAAGAAACACCTAAATCCTATCACAATACATCAATCATGTGATTATTAAAAACAGTAGAGATTTGAACGATAATCAAGAGAGAAAACTAATGCATTAATCAAGCACAAGTTTTAGAAATAGGACTACATCCTTAACCAATAATGAATAAATTAGATACTCATAGCTATGAAGTTCATCATAATCAATAATCAAATAAATAAGATGAAAGCAAAGCAAACCCTAGTAGCGTAAACAAAAGCGGCTCTCTCCTTAGCTCCAAGAATAATATGTCATCCTATAAGTTGTAGAAGTCTTCTCTTTTATAGCTCCTCTTGTTCCAAAATTAGGTACAAGTCTTCAAAGTCCATTAGATAAAAATCCACGTGGCCCAAAAGTGAGAAAAACCCATGTAGAAACTCTGCCAAATCGTCGCCGAAAATGGCTGGAAGTTGGCCGGAGAAGTATCTTAGGTAACCGATAAAGTCTGCCCGGTCACCGGTCAAACGGGTCAAATCGCTCAAGGTCAGACGAGTCAACTCGGTTAAAGTCAGACCGAGTCAGAGGCTGAGTCAAACAACTCAGCTGAGTCAGAGTCTAACTGATCTGACTTGTCAGGCCATAGTCTTGCACAAGCCATAACTGTGTGTTGCACAATGATGGTGCATCACACAGCTCATTCCAGCCATGTTGGCCCTGCACTCATCTCTGCTACTCCGTCTTAGTCAGTCCACTAACCCATTGTTTACAGCCTGCAATTCAGCTGCATTTCTCAAACACCTGCAATCTTTTCCATCTGCACTTGAGCCCTCATTCAGACCCATGGCAATCACCACAAACACCTGCTCAGAATCACCACCAACTTCATCATCAGTTCCATAAGTAAACAACATCATCAATACCATCACATTCATTCTTAGCTACTTCATTACCACCAACCAGTGCTCCACTTCGGGCAGTTCTGTGATGCAATATATCCCAACTTCATCTAACTGCAACAACTGCGACAAGTTAACAATACCAACTTGCATCTGCAATGCTCAACCCTTGTAATCTCAGATGCCGCACCTTCAATTGTATTTCAGCTTTGTTAAAACTGATCAGCAGCTGAAACTCCAATAACTCTTACTTAACCCTTTAGCTCAAAGGACCTCCCATGTACAACTGCAATCATCATTACCTGCTAATTTGTATCTGACCTAGGCATACATCTAATTTCACAATACTCCTCCAGTACCACCAACACATTTTAATCCAATTCTATTTCATCTCAGTTGAAATACCCATTGCAGCACCCTACAGCCTCAGACCTGCGATACCAATAATCATCAACAACACCGGCCTCAACTACTCTGCAGCTTCTCTCCGAATGCATCTGCCATCAATAGTTTCATTCATCCTCTGCAATAACGGCCACTTGCGCCCTGAAATCGTCAATACTTGCTCTTCCAGACTCCGCAATCGTTCAGTCATTCACAACCCATCTCTAGCAGCAAAACTACACTGCCATAACACATTTCAGCGCACGCCCTTGACTGCAAATCACTCTTCAGCCTTGTAGGTTTCTGTTCCATTTCAGCCACTACCAACACTGGCTCCATCTTCAATACCAAAACCCTCTGTTGAACAACAACTCTAGCTGCACATGCTTATTCTGATTCATTCTAAGCATTCACTTGAGCATCACCAGATTGCAGCTATCTCTTGCAATTTCATCTCCTGCTTAATCATAACTTATCTTGACAAACCCTAAGAATCATCACAGATACCCATTAATCCATGGCCTCAGCTTCTTAATATTCTTTGTACTCAACAACATCAATTTCTTCTCTCGGATTCAGATCCAGAACAACCCATATTTCTCAACCAACCATCGAAGTTTGAATCTAACCATCATCAACACCGCAAACAACAACAACAACTGCAAAAATCCATTAACTGAAATCACTTAGTTGACTAAACCCTAACTCCATTTCGATTCAGCCTTCAATCCATAAACCATACTTCAAATTCTTTCCATCTGCTTCACAGTTTCACCTAAATCATCATGAGAACCCTAATCTTGTTCAATTTAAGACACAGTTCAATAAATCATCAACTTCATCTTCACCAGCAACGTCCAAACTCGAACTCAAGAACGCCATTAATCATTCTTCCTCAAAATTGACGAGAACTTCAGCCATCAACCCCATGAATTTCATCTGGCAAACCCTACCTTCTTCTCGAATTTATTGCTTCAAATGATGGCATCAACTACAAGCCAGCATCACTTCAGCTCTTCTTTTAATTCCCGATCTGAATCTTCACAGTCTTCTTCTCTCCGTGTTGTTCTTTCTTACAACAGCCGTTTTCTCATCTCTGAATTAGTGGTCGAATGTAATGATGAGTATAGATTTTAGTGTTGCAGGAAATGAAAGTGATACAGCTATCCAGGTGAGGAAGATAAGGGGTACCCAGATGACTCTTGGCACCCCAAGAGTTGACGCAGGCCACCACAGTGATACTTGGCTTGTCAGTTTCAGGAAACCGATAACCTAATTCACCTCCTTCGCCCGCACCTTAGCCTGATCAAAGTATAACTCGCGTGTGAATTGCCCCTTTGTGAATGATTTCTCCTTATTTCGCTCCACCAGCAGCAGTTGCCTCTTACTTCTCAGACCCACTTCATCTCTTCAATTTCTATTCATCACTAAAGCAGTCGTGCTTTTCAGACAGAAATTTGCATCACTAAAGCCGACATACTTTTCAGACAGAGATGAAGACATAAAAGCAAATAATGAGAAATAATCCGTCTTGTCCTTTTGAGCGACGTTTCCTCTTCTTTTGTTCCAAATGACTCCAAAGTACCTAAATACTCAAAAACAAACATAAGATACATAATTTACAAGAAAAATTAGCAAAGAAAGCATAAATACTAGATATAAAATTAAGGTGTTTTAGACACCTATCAGTTACCGGAAGTCTAGGTTCAAGATGATACAATCAAATTGTTGTTCATCAAAGAGAGCCAACTGAAGCAAAATGGAGAATCCCAGGTACTGTCACCTTCATAGATTCATCAATCATCCAACAAGCAACTGCAATGTTTTGAAGCACATTTTCAAACAGAATGTTGCTTCAACTGGGGACTGAAGGAGCACACAAGACTCCTCTCCCAATCAGAATCTTTACAATCTCTGGACAAAAAGTACAATCCTTGGTCGAACATGGATTGATCTATCTGTCGAAGGAACAAAGGAGAGACATGTTCACAACACTGAACTACATCGTGTCAAGAAGTACATTCTGGAAATACTTCTTGAGCCTCCATCCAAAGACTAAGAGATGTACGACTGGGGATTGCTTACCACGGTCAATCTCAGAAGAAACGAATTTGGAAGAACGTTGATCGATGCTGGCACCGCCATCAACAACATTCCACTGAAAACCATCAGATCCACATGCATCACTCGACAAGGAGATACTCATGCTCCCATCTCAACCAGAGACCTTGAAGGAACGCTCGGAAATACTTATGGCTACATCACTCTCAAATTGAACATAAGTTTGACCTGGACGGAAGCCAAGTTTTACATAATCAGGAAAATCCAGGGTATGACATGTCCTTCAGACGAGCGTGGATCCACGCTGAAAAGATGGGAACTTACAAAACACCTTTGGTTACACATCTCTCCAAAGAAGAAAGTTCTGATCCAGAATATTTGGCGGACGTTCCATCATCAGAGCACTTGGAGGAATTTCGAACTTTGACGAGGTTGAAACAAGAACCTGCAAAAGATGCATAAACATTCATCCAAAGGTCCTGCACTCAGGAAAGTATCATTCCTCCATATCTATGTCATTTATTTCCTCGCATGCTATTCTAGCATAGGGACTCAATTCTGCTAGCATCTCTGCTATTGCAAGACGCTATAAGTGGGTAATCTCATTTCAGCGATATTTTACCAAGTGGTTGAATCTGACATTTCTCCGAATCGAGCATATCACTGAGACATACATTACTGAGATGGTGTTAAAGCATGGAAAAGAAAAATTTGGGAGTTTCTCCATAGCCTTGTACAAGTTTCCTTGTGTACCACAAAATCAGAAATCTATGATGCCCGCACAAGTGTTGAATCCCACTACCGCAATGAAAGGAATGCTGAATCAACAGAGGATACTCGAGGCCGAGACGATCAAGCATACGAAATCGGACGCTTAAAGGGTGTGAAGCCTGAAGACTCAAGCATCTAAGAAAATCCTTACAACAGCTGTCAATCACCTACTTCTCCAAGGCCAACTGAAAGTAAAAAAACCTCTCATCTATGAATGCTACCTTCTTCAGAAGCCTTCAAACTGTACTCCCAATCAAATAGTACACCTTCGATAATATCTCCTCTATCTTCACCACAATATCTCTACGGTGACACACTGATTCAACACCGACACGATCAAAGTTCAATCGATAGGTCTTCATTATCCCGTGATAATACTTCTGGAGCAGATGCAACGTTGGCACAAACTCCTTCAACACACTGGGGACTTGATCTTATTGAATAAAGTACGCTGCTGCTATTTGCCGGAATATCATCAATTCCCAGACAAAGCCACTTCGCGGCTCACTGGATGGAGGAGCAACACTATGTTGATAATCATGGTTCTAGCCTTCTCGGTCTCTGGAGCAACTCCAACCATGGTATCGACATCAACAAGGATATTTGGAGGAACTATGTCCATGGTATCAGCATCAACAAGAATGTCTGGAGAAAATTCAATCGAGATCTCAGCATTAACAACGGTCTCAAGAGCAACATCCTCATGACAAAGCTCCATCAACTGTCCATTCTCTACAACCTAAGTCTGGAAGTGTTACTCAATGGATCATACTTCTCCAAGCACTAATGACTCATATCAAGACGTGTGGACATGAAAACATGTTAGCATCAAAGTCTTCCCAAAGCTTGCACGACGGACAAGCACAAGCCAAAGTCTTCTACAAGATGTTCTCATCACCTCTACAAATGAGATACAACATGCTTCAGGCCATGGGTTTACAAAAACGTACCAATGGGTGAGGAATGGGACAATGCTTCCTCAGGAAAAGATGTTCGTTTATGTCTCTGCTACAACATACCAAAAGGGCGCATCAATCGGACATACGAGCTGAAAGATACGACCTTTACCGTCAGGTCTATGAAATCTGAAAAATTTGTACGGGATTACAAATTATAAATGTGCACGCTTCGTTGGCTGACTCTACAACTCCAAATTGAGTTATTCTTTTCTAATATGATAACTCAGTCTCTTAGCTTCAAAAGTTGGGGTCAAGCATCGAATTCCGACGTCGTATGAGGTTCCCACAGTTTCCAGAACATACAACATGCAAGCAGCAATTCTTAGACGGGATTCATAACTTCCACAGTCGATCGGTGTCCACCAGGTCATTCCGCTAAGTCCTTCATCAAGGTACCTCCAAATTCGACCACCTAGGTTTTTACATTAATTTTTATACCTGGGTCCTCTATCTAGGTCTTGCCAGAAGAAGGGAAAACAAAAAGAGAGATTTAACAAGATACCGGGGACTGACGGTCCACTGATCATGACGATCAGTTTCACAGTCCAAGACCCGTGGCACCAAACTCTCATGTGGTAATCGTTCATCATAAAAGGAATGATACCACTGGGACATGAAACCATGGTGATTACATCATCCCCTCCCGAGAGCAACCTCAGCTATGGTCCCGTGACCAGGGTTTTCAGAAGTGATGTTTCTACGACTGACACAAACAAGATGGAACTGCAAGCACCATGCTCATGTATCAATCAAGGGGTTCAGATTTCAAAATTTATAAATGGCATTGAAATCCTTCATCACGTGTTCAAGACACAAGCAAATGGTCTAAAGACATAACATGGGCGTTTTACAACAAGCTCGTTTGAGACAATTTTACATTGTCTTGCACAAAGAGGCGAGCTGGGAGCAATTGGTGAAGAATCTAGGTATGGATCATATAACATTCTCTTTGTATGGATGCCCTCTACAACATATCCAAAATTCGCAGCAATTGGATAAACGAGCAATGAGATGTGGCTAAAATATTGGACTACATGCCAGCTGAAAGATTTCTGAAAGTCTCTTGGAAGTTTACTGTTTCGTCACTTTCGGCCCTTAAACGTGCTCAAAAGACAAAAATATTCTATGTTTAATCTTGGAAATTTTTTGAGGATGAAGAAACATGGGTAGATCACGAAAATCCGCCATCGGACGAAGATTCTACAACATTTTCAATGAAGACCTGACTTCTGAATTTTTTGATGACGAATTATGAAGAAATTCTTCATTGATCTACATCTGAATCAGAAGCCAAGCCTTCCGGGCGAGATCAAACTTCATCTTTAGCCGCTAGTCTCATTTGCCGAAGCCGGCGGCGTTTTGCTATAAGCTGTAAGCCTTTCATCTTCAGCTTTCCTTTTTAGTAATAAATCATCTCGTCCCTGCTTCTCTTCTGCATCCTCTAAGGCTAAGAAAGCATTGATTCTACCACGGACGACTCCCAGATGATCGAAAGACATACAATTCATCATCTTTCCAGCGTCTCTGAAAGGTTGATTCACCTCGGCATGAACATCTGCAGAAGTCTTCATCTTTGACTTGATATTTCTGGAGCGTTCCCCGGAAGGGCCAGAAGAGTGGTTGTGACCAGAAGTCACCACTATATGAGGCGAAAGACATGGAGTCATGAATATACCAATAACAAACGCGTAATAAAATGGTAACAATCCAACTCTTACCTATTTACGATTTCACTAGCTGTAGTGATTATAACGTCAGAATTTCGAAAACTTGCTCGTTCCTTCAAACCTGCAAAGACGAGCAAAATTCATTATTCAAAATCATGACTTGATGTTCATAAAACCGTGAACAACTCACGTGAATTTTAACATCCACTGGTTTTTCAAAAATTGGACAGACATCTGTTCTACAATTGTGAAAACTTACATATAGACATTATTTCACCATGTGTAATTGTCTACTTTCAACAGTTGTTCAAAATCAAAACATAGGTTTTACAATATATATATATATATATATATATATATTTAACGTGAAACTCACGTAAGTTTGAATATATATATATATATATATATATATATATATATATTTTTCTCCCTCGCGCGAGCATCTGTCTTTGAAGCGAGAGTATATTTTCAAAGATTTCTGAAAGCTCCAAGATAAAATTTTCATGAAAGCTAATAAATAAAATTTTATTACTAACAGACGCACTTTGTTCAAAATAATTCTTTCGTACGAGCATCCACCTTTGAAATGAGAGTTTATTCCACTTTGTGAAATCTCACATATTTAAAAATATAAAATTTTGTTTTTCGTGAAAGCTCATAGATAAATTTTTATCATTAGACTCAGGTCTATTTTATTTGTTTCTTAAACTAACGAACGGACGAACGAACATCCGCGCTAAAACGGATTCCTTTCTTGGGCCTGGATATGTGAATCCTAAACCGACCAAGGTTCCACCATCAAATCAGCGGTTTTACACCAATTTATGCTCACTGGATGACGCTCTATTATGCCACTGGGGTTTGCGCTCAAACCATGGTTTGCTCATTCAGTCTAAATCCGGTAACGTCTTAACTTACGATTAAGTTCAATTACTTATATTGTTATAACCGGAAAATCACCATTTAATGCTGACTCAGGAACACGACTGTTCCTCACTAAGCAGGTGACTTAATGTAGATGGTGGATTTTCGACAAAGGCTAAAATCGTAAACCCATAATTATATGAACTTTTGATCCAGCAATCAGACGCGAGTATCGAGACACGGGTCTCTCATAGAATCTCTGACTGAGAATACTATCTCTCAGAGTACATGTAGATATGTAGTCTCTCGGCTAGGCAACGGCATATCTCATGAATACTGAACACTTCAGTAATTACTTCTATATAGAATCACGAGATTGGACGACTCCTAGACAGCTTGCCTGCTAGTATAGAGCAATAACGTCTTCAGGATACAAACAACAGTTTTACCTGACTATATAAAGGATATGACGCTTCAACTAGCTCATGTCGCTCAGAATAATTAATGCTTCTAGAAGATCGTACTAGTATAGATCCATCAATTAATTATTCCTAAATTCTTGGATTCATCCACTGAATTTCTGAAAATATTTAAATATTTTCGTAATATTTCGTTACTTCAATATATGGTTCTTCCAAGTAGAATTCCATGGGTTAGTAATAAATATTCAACGTAGGGCGTCTGAGTTACCTTCGAGTAAGCCCCGACTCAAAAGGTGGAAGTGTATTCGATGATGATGCACTAACAAACATCTGAATGCACGAACGAGTATTTCAAAATACGACGAGACGATGAACCTATGCAAAATAGGAAATAAAATAATAAATAATAAAATATTGACCAAGGCGCTGGGGGACTGGGTCCACTAGCCGGCCGGCCGTGCCGTGGCCAATCCCACGCCAGTTTTATATTTTATCATATTTTTGTTATTTTCCTTGATCTTATGAAAATCATTTCATTTGAACAAATATCCTTCGTTTTGAGGAAACTCCCCAGTTTCATGGTGTTTCCTTCGCACCAAGTAAATAATATAAAATTGAGAAAAATGCCATGGGGCCGTGTTTATTGGCCAACCGGACATGCCTTGATCCCGGCCGGCTCCACACCTCATGGTTCCTTATTATTTTATTAATATTTCCCTAATCTCATGAAAACTCCTTAATCTCATGGTATTTTCATAAAACCATGAAAAATATAATATAAAATTAGGAAAAATCGTGGGACCGGACCCCAGCATGTCGGCCATGCCCTAGCCGGTCCCGCACGTCCCTTTATTTTATTATTTTAAGTTTCCTTGATCCCATGAAATTCCTTGATTTCATGGTATTTCTCTCAAATTTTGAAAATTCCTTAAAATCATGGAAATAATACACAAAAATTACATAAAATTAGGGAAACGCATGGGACCAGGCCCCAGCCGGCCGACCATGCTCAAAGACGGTCCCAGACGCCCTTATTTTATTATTTGTTTCCTTGATCCCATGGAAACTCCTTCACTTCAAGGAAGCGCACGCCAAAAAATATCAAAATTCTCAGGACTGAGACACAAACGTTTTGACGACGTGAGCATGTTACCTTGACCGACTAAGGTTGGCTCTTTGGCTCGCAAGGAGCCGGTCCCACGTATTTTCATGAATTGACCTAATTGCACGTATTAGGTCCAAATAATTTTGCAATTTTCATAGAGTGATCGTCATTCGATCCCGTGACCATCCAGGGCCGGTTTCATGACCCATTGGTCGGTCCCTCACCTCTTCATAATTAATTAGGTTTTATCACCTAAGGCTCAGACGAGCATCGTATGAGGAATGATTGAAACAACATTTGATCGTTCTTTCACCAACTCTTCAAGAGATCTTGGTATTTGCTCACTCGAGCATACGGGGGCTACATGGTCGATCCTTGATGCCATGTAGTTGGTTCCTCCTTCATTCCATGGTTGAATTTTCAATAAACCATCAAATTGGTCATCAATTGATCAAATTAGGGTTTCTGAGTCCAAGGATCATAATTCCAGATTCGAACGCTAATAATTTTGCGACGATATCATGATCACCATTTTATTATACTCGGTTCAACTATCAGTGTTCTAATTAATGTTTTATTTTCGTCACGCTACCAATAATTCATCAGACGAGCAACACTTGCTCAGATGAGCAATATTTTCTCAAACTAAGGAATATTGGTTCAACCCTCAATATTCAACAATTTATCGAAGGAGCAATACTTGGTCGCCTCAACTATCAACGTGAGAATTATACCTCTATATCAACAAACATGTTCAATTCATGAGTCTCAGAACATTTTGCAAAATCATGTTGAACTCAGCAAATACATGGACTCATCGTCCCATGAAGTCATGAAGTCAACAACTGACTAATTACACCACGAGACGTCAATCGTGTCACATGGGGGGATATTAACTAGGGTTTTGGTCTGGAGGTCTAAGGCACGTATGTTCATACACACGATGGAATGTGAGAAAGTCGTGCAATCAGTTGAAGGAGTTAACAAAGTAGTGGATGGAAAATCGACCAAGTCTCCGCACGATGAGCAACTGGTTTCAAACACGATTTCCATTTCCCCACTCTTTGATTCCATCAACTGTCACACTTCATGGGATCATGGTGTCTACAATTCCAGCAATATAAATAAGTCTCTGAATCATGATTGAAAACAAGGGGAATCTCACGTCAAACAGACAACAAGAGATTAACAACTCATCATCTGAGCAATTACTCTCAACAGATATTCAATCATTTAGAACTTATATTATTCAGAATACACAACGCACCTACAATCTTTGATTAACATTGATTCCACACATTTCTCAGCTTCCCTCCTACAGATCAACCCATCCTCTCTTGTGACCGAATTTACTCTGGAACGACCATTGTCTTGGTTTAGGCCTGGGTACTACAGATTGATCTCTCGAATTCAAAGAACTCCCTTCTCGCAGTGCATCTGTGTGAGGTTGAACATTTCGCTCGGTTCAAGGAGTCTCCTCCGCACGGTCGTCTCCTCAATTCCGTAAAAACAAGCAAATCGTTTTTCCCCATATACAAGCACTAACCATTTCTATAGTCTCTGCAGCATGTGTTGGTTCATCATAGTGCGGACCGTCGCTGCCATTACCATCCAGAAGTGTCCACCTTGATGACTCATCTCCTTCTCCGTGCTTAGACCATACATCATAATTTTGAATGAATCCAAAAGAATTTAAATGAAACTTAACTTTACTTGCCTTGTGCACGTAGAGTTTGAGACATTTCACACATGGACATAGAAACTTAACTTTGCCATTGTCCTATGGTTTCCGTTTCCCATTCGCAATATCCTGTTGGTATGTATACGTAACAAACTTTATAAATGCATCGACTCCGTCTTGATAACGCAGTTGGGTTATATCAGTATACATCCAAGATTTATCCATTACTCTAGGATCCATTATGAATTCTGAGGTACCTGGACGGAGAAAAAACTTGTCAACATCTTGTGAAAATTTTATTGTGGTCCGAATAAAACTACGAATTATCATTGCAAAGAGTAATACATACACAAAGAGTAATCACAAATCACAATGTGAGTTCAATTATCATATATGAATCATACAAATAATCAGAGGTTAGATACCTACATACAGTTGCATGTGAAGACAATATTTACCCTACTATGACCATTAGAGTTACAATCTCAGTTAACAAAGCAGTACTGAAAAGAATTACTTACACGGTCGATCCGATTATTCTGCAAAGCAAAACTGACAGGGAATATATGGTTTATCTAGGAGATGAATCAGATGATCAAAGTAAACCACTTGTTTCGTTTTCTAGGGGAGGTTAGAAGATTTAAGAGTAGAAACATGAAATGATTTAAGAAGAGAGAGATGAACACAAAGCGTAAAAGGAAATTTGGCAATATTTTTACTAATAAATAAATTTGGCAAAATATTTAAGTGTATATCGTAAATAATTTGGTAAGATAGGAAGGTAAAGATCCTTCAATTTGCATGCCACACGTTCTATGTTAAGAATTTTCTCAGTCAAATCTTGTTATCCTACTGTATAATTTTCTGCTTTGACGGCTCTAAAAGACCGGAGTTAGATGCGATGCAACTAATATTCATTCCATCCTGAAGATTTTTTTTATTCGTACCCGAATTCAGAAAATAAATCAAAATGATAGCTAAAAAGCGGAGTACGTGTTGCTGCAGTTGTTATAACGGTACTAAAGTAAAAAACTAACTTTGTAAAAAGTGGAGTACGTGTTGGTGCAGTTGAAAAATAAAACCGTAAGAACTGGAAGAAGTTATGGCCCCAATTAGAATTAAGTGAACTACAACACATTACTCTATTTGTGTGTTCTGTCCAATTAGAGTTAATATCTAAAACCAAAGCTTGATTCATCCAATTAACATACTAGGTTTGATCATTGATGGATTTCATTAAAGTCTCACAATCTGATTCAAAGATAACATAATTAAAGTTCTTAGAGGGTGCCAGAGTAACAGCTGCCAGCATAGCCTTACATTCCAGCTCCTCAGCTTTAACTCCTATTTCCATTCCTCCATTGCAGCATTGTCCTTGCACCCGAAAGCAACTACCTGCACAATTCCTCACTATTAGCCATATTCCACCTTGTAATGAATCTGACTTAAAGAAGCATCAAAATGTAGAAGAAACATGATTAGTTCCAGGAGACACAAGTTTATTAATGCCATCTATTGGCATTGTCCTATTTGGAGTTATGTTCTGAAAAATCTTTGAACATCAAATAGTCCAAACTGATGCTTAACTAATTAAAATATGGCCCATCTGTTAACTAATTAAAATTAAATAAATGTACACAATTGTGCAGGGACCTATTATGTTTGACCATTTTTTGATTTTAATTGTTGGTCAGGGACTTGAGATATGGCATGATACATGAGCCAAACCATGCTGCAGTTCAAGATATGGCCCATTTGTTAACTAATTAATCAATTATGTCAGGAATACACTAGTTTTTTGATTAATGAAATCAAGATATTGCAATACACCAGCGTCACATAATGCATGTCAACATGTGCTGGCTCTTCCGGATATGCAAACACATAAACCCCGGTAAACCGTGCATGATCAACAAGTGATGGTGTCTATGAATTTTGTAAAAAATCAATTATGATTGTAGTAATAATGTAGTAGGAAAAATTGCTAGTGAAATTCAATAAGGAAGGACTATTTTGTTAAATAAAGAAGGTAAAATTTTAATTTTAACAAGTGTACTATCTCATTGACATGAATGCTTAACGTGTTAGGATATTTAGAGATTTATTTAGGGTTTCAACAAGATTATAGGAGTCTAACTAGAACTGACAATCTGTAGTCTAATCCTACAATCCTAATACAATATTTTTCTGCTGGGTCTCGCAAAATCCGCAAAATCGCACTTTCCATATATCACCTTGATTTTCGTTTGTTATATTCATGGTGAACCACCCACTATATTTAGATTTGCATACTAGATATGTATAGAAAAAAGAAAAACACTATATTTAGCTAGATTTGGATCCTAGAAATAAGAAATTAGATACCTCGTTCATAAGCAAAAGAAAGAAGGAATTGAGAGGATGAGTTCTAATGAGAAATGTGTTGTTCCTGCTAATGGTCTTATTAATAATGATCCTCCTCCTCCGAAGGGCTTTGATTCATGGGATGGCTTTGTGGAAAGCATTGGTGATATACTAGAAGAGTATGTCGATGAACAATGGGAATTGGTTCATATTAAGAAAATGATCCATGTTGAAAATGATCCTCCTCCTAAGGGTTTTGCTTCTTGGGATGCATTTGAGAAAAGCTATGGTGAACATTTGGATAATGATTTTAATGAATAAGAACATGGAAAGCCACCAAGACGAGCAAATTTATGGCTAAGCACTCGGCATCGACTAAGTTCAAGTTTTTTACGTTATTTTTAGTATGCTAATTCTATTAATGTGTAAGCAAAATTATGTGGCAGTCAAAGGCCTACTGTTCAATTGTGCTCTCAATTCTGATTTTTTTTTGTTAAGTTTGTCAGATTTGGCATTGCAATTTATGAAAAATTTGGCTATATTTTTCAACTCTGATACAATACTCAATATACAGTTTCTATCATATTCATAATCCTATCACTTTAACAACAAAGCCACAACAAAATCATGGTTAACCCTAACTCTTCAGATCCAAATCTCTAAGCCAATCCCATTTAAACACGTTACTAGCTCATTTTGTTTTGTCAAAAAATTGATACTCCAACAGATGAACAATAGACAGTAATTAAACAACATATGCACTTGTAATCTAAACAAAATATTGCATCCGTAAATATTAAACATTCACAAAAAGTATACTTCCAAGCAGCTTTACAAACAGACTAATTAAACATCCAAAAAAAAACATAAGATACACTAATAACACAAAAAAAGACATATATATATATATATATAACTAAACAAAAGATGATGGATCAAGATGTGATTGAATACCATTCTTGCATAGCAGAACCATGAAAACAGAGGACTAGATCAGTTAGAATCCCCTTCTTCGTCATTGTTGCTGTCGACAATCGTAACCACATCTTTGTATGGCCAATCATCATCATCATCATCATCATCATCATCAACATCATCGTCTTCATCTTCATCCTCAAGCGCTGGCCCAAACCAAAAGAAGTGTTCTGGATCATCATCATCATCATCATCATCATCATCCTCCTCCTCCTCATCATCATCATCATCCTCAGAATCATACTCATCATCCTCTTCATCGTCCTCCTCTCTTCATCGTCAACAACATCATAATCATCCTCCTCTTCATCTCCAAAACAAGGAACAACCTTGCAACCAAAATAACCAACGATCTCTTTGTCTTCATCAAGAAGAAGAAATCGGAAGGAAGTTACTACTAGAGAAGTCATTTTGTGTGGTTTGATACTAAAACTTTCAGTTTTTGATACTGAAACCCTAGGTTCAGTTTAGAGAGAGACTTATTGACGGAGGAAAAGCCGAGTAGTACTCTCCTAGTCTCCCTTGCTCGTGTTTTATACCGTGACACACGTTTTCACCTTAATATTCAACCTCTAGCTTAGCCACGTACAAGCATGATAACTTGGATAGTGAACAAGTATAGCTTTGAAAAATAAATAAATAAAGCATAATATAAAATAAAAAAATTGGGTGGAAAATTAACATCAAGGAATTTATAACTTGGAAGAAATATAAATTGGTTTACAAGCTCGTCCAAGAGTGACATCGGTAAAAATGGAAAATTAGCATTAAGCAATTTGTCTCGGTGGAAATACTACCCAGAAACTTAGATTTGGACAAAAAAATCTTGTTATAATCGTGAAATCGAAATAAATAAAAATTGGTTTAGAAGCTCGTCCAAGAGTGACATCGGTAAAAATTGAAAATTACCATAGATCGTGACATCGAAATATAAATTGGTTTACAAGCTCGTCCATGAGTGACATCGGTAAAAATAGAAACCTAAATCAATTTATCTCGGTGAAAATACTCCCCGGAAATTTAGATTTGGACGATAAATACTTGCTAAGATCGTGACATCGAAATAAAAATTGGTTTACAAGCTCGTTCAAGAGTGACATCGGTAAAAATGGAAAATTACCATCAATCAATTTATCTTGGTGGAGATATTCCCCGTAATAGATATACTTGCTAAGATCGTGACATCGAAATATAAATTGGTTTACAAGCTCGTCCATGAGTGACATCGGTAAAAATAGGAAATTAAATCATTTTATCTCGGTGATCTTCGGAAACTTAGATTTGGATGAAATATACTTGCTAAGATATCTTGACATCGAAATAAAAATCAGGGGTTTAGAAGCTCGTCCAAGAGTGACATCGGTAAAAATGGAAAATTACCATTAATCAATTTATCTTGGTGGAGATATGCCAGAAACTTAGATTTGGACGATAAATACTTGCTAAGATCGTGACATTGAAATAAAAATTGGTTTACAAGCTCGTTCAAGAGTGACATCGGAAAAAATGGACAATTACCATCAATCAATTTATCTTGGTGGAAATACTCTCGGAAACTTAGATTTGGATGAACTATACTCTCTAAGATCGTGATATCGAAATAAAAATTGGTTTAACTGAATAAGCCATGTCCAAGAGTGACATTGGTCAAAAACTTGAATATCGAGTCTTGTCGACGAAGCCAATCATAGTCGTTCGTGAATTCATAATGTCGACCAATCAAATAAACTAGTTACACCTGATAACCTAACATCCCCAAACATCCTTGCCAATATTATCGGCTGATCGGTCCGACACGACCAATAATGCGATATTATCGGATATTCATATGTATGTATCATTGATATTTCATGTTTCGTCCAGATTAAAGGCACATACATGATAAAATCCTATATTATCGGCCAGTATTTTAAAAAATAAATGCTGATTGATCGGTTCTTTTAATACAAATTTAATTGTAAGATTTAGCTAGGCTTTTAAGAATATGAATTGGAATTTTAATCAAAAAAATTGCACCAAAAAGCATTTATGATCTTCCAAGGCACTAGCTACTACTATATTAATAATTTATTATTTTGCTTCTACGAATATGTGAATTGGGAGTAAAATACCGGAAATGATTTACATCCCGCGGGCCATCCCGATGAGAGTGTGTGACAGAGGGGGTGGGTCCCACACTTAACCCGCTTCTGCTAAACCGCCGGGTCATAAGGAACCTGAGATTTTCTCTCTTACGGGACATACCGCGGTATCCAGCCCGCGGTGAGTCTATCACTTCCGGTAAAATACTGCAATGTTGTTGACTAAGTAATAAAGAAAAGATACTACTATATCCAAGGCACTAGTAACAAAGGAATTAGCTAGTACAATAATAATTACTCCAGTTTGCAGTAGTATTTTTTGATCTTTGATCATTTCTACTTTAACAATTTGTGTGGAATATCTAGTGGGACCCTGTCCTAAATACCATCCTCATCACTAAATACTAGGAGTATATATATGGAAACATTCCTACGATTGGTTTTTGGATTTTAGGGGTACATTCCTATGGTAGTTGTACTTTGGGAGTTCTTGTTATGTGTGACTGAAAGAGAAGTATAACTGTATTATAACAAGAGCCTGTATTGTATACCCCACAAGATCTGATAACTTTTGGTCTTATCAAAAACAATAAAATGTTGGTATAGCCACACTTATTTCTTAATTTACTTTTTTTGGTAACAAGATATAAAGCATAGAAAGAAAACAACCTAACTATATGCTTCTCAGTTCTCACACTCTTGAGTTACCTAAATAAGTATTGTTAGAGCATAGCTCGGTCAGCCTCACATGCGTTGCTATCTCAAGCATGTTTGTCAATGTTAGTGATCAAAACTATGAGTCTTGATTTCTAGCCTACATAGCTAAGTCTCGGACTAGGATAGAAAAGTGTAGTTGAGATCAAGGACTTCATGGCAATTCAACGACAACGACGAAGATATACACAAGGAACCATGGAACTTCATCAACAAAAAGGTATGTGGAGACTTGAACTTATCTATCACTCAAAAGTCTATCTCTTCTATCTCCTACTTCTTATGATACAAAAGTCGTATGCTATATAGACTAGATCATACACATTTGACATTTCGAGCTAAGCATTCATTGCTTATCTTTTATCTCGAAATCGTGTGTTGGTAAAGCGTTTCGCTTTGATCAAGTTTATCTTCACCTAGTGACGAAAGTCATGAAAAGTTTCAATCACTTTGATAATTGCTCTGATGTGAATCGGTCTGTGAATAACGGCTACATAGCGTCCTCTGAGAATGTCTCAATGATTGAAATGAGAGTTTAGATTACATAACCATGTATTCCTTGAACCGAAGTTTTCAAACTTTGTTGATCAAGAGAAATCGGGAGGATTGTGGAATTGGCTTGCCAAGTCCGCGAACTGTCGGAAGTTCTCGACCGAGAATTTCTGCTGGGATTTTCCGAAACTCGTTTGTGTGCTTAGTCCGCGAATTTGCGGAAGTTCTCTTTTCGAGAATTTCAGCTGAGTTTGGAAAACTCAACCGATTAACTTAAGTCCGCGAACTTGTTTGTGAACTTAAGAGGTTATGATATAAAGATGTGCTCTGAACATGAAACATTAAATTACTAAGGAATGCTTTATGCAAACCGTGGCTATAATGTTCATGAGTCGATTCAATCGAATCGAATCATCTTTGTTTCAATTGTGTCTTGTGTAGTTATATAAGATCTCATAGCAATTGAACAACTATTTAACTAGTTCATTTGAGTCAATTGAACTAGTTATGGTGAAGAAGAACAAGGTTAATATGAAATGCTCATATGGTTAACCTTTTGGGTTACTATGTTGAATCAACATACACGTACACGTTTGGGCATGGTTTTCACGAACCCAGTAAACGTCTACCCAAGTGTGTGTGACAAGCTAAGTTTTTGATCTAACGGTTGAGAAATATTAGCTTGAATCTAAATCAGGTTTTCATCTAACGGTGAAAAAGGATTGCTTTGTAACTAAGGAAAAACCCTGATTTGAAGGCTATACAAAGGAGACATCTAGCATTGTGCAAAACTAATCCCCACACGTCTGTCTGCTACTAGTGCGCCCGCTAGAGTCGATCTCCATTAACCTTTGATTTTCTTATCTAAAATCATGTGAACGACTTAAAGACTTCATTGGGATTGTGAAGCCAGACCGATACTACTTTATCGTAGTTGTGTGATCTGATCTTGCATCTTCTATCGTACGAGTACAATCGATTGATTGGCTTGAGATCGTGAGAGTTATCCGATAGGCAAGATAAAGAAATCACAAACATCTTCGTCTCATTGTTTGTGATTCCTTGACAATCCGCTTGTGTAGTCAGGAAGGATTGTAGAGAGGTGATTGATTAATCTAAGCTGTTCTTCGGGAATATAAGACCGATTATCAATTGGTTCCTGTTCACCTTGATTCTATATCAAAAGACGGAAAAAAACCTAGGGTTTATCTGTAGGAGACAAATTTATCCTTTGATAGACTTTTCTGTGTGAGACAGATCTGTTTATTATCAAGTCTGTGATTTTGGGTTACAACAACTCTTGGTTGTGGGTGAGATCAGCTAAGGGAATCAAGTGCGTAGTATCCTGCTGGGATCAGAGGCGTAGGAGTACAAATGTACCTTGGATCGGTGGGAGACTGATTGGGGTTCAACTATAGTCCAGTCCGAAGTTATCTTGGAGTAGGCTAGTGTTTGTAGCGGCTTAATACAATATGTATTCAATCTGGACTAGGTCCCGGGGTTTTTCTGCATTTGCGGTTTCCTCGTTAACAAAATTTCTGGTTTCTGTGTTATTTCTTTTCCGCATTATATTTTATATAATTGAAATAATACAGGTTGTGTGTTCGTGATCATCAATTGGAAATCCAACCTTTGGTTGTTGATTGATATTGATTGATCCTTGGATATTGGTCTTTGGTACCGTCCAAGTATTCCTTGTGTTTTGATTAGGACTCGCTGATTTCTATTAGCTTGAGTAATATCAAAAATAAGAGAGAGATATTAACTCATTGAGATACTTTTATCTAGATTGAGTCTGACTGTCTAGTTGATTCTCCAGTAAAGTATTTCAGAGTTAGTCCATACAAATTGCTAATCGAAATATTGGGTGGTGTTGTTAGACCCCCGCTTTTTCAAGTATTATTCTTAAATATAGCAGTATCTTTGATCAGTGCAATGAAGCCTTTTTTTTAAATTAATTGTGTAAGAAAGCATTTTCCTTTTTTTTTTTTTTTTTTTAATTTGTTAACATTTTATTTTTGGTAAAACTTGGGACTAGAGCTGGCAAACGGGCGGGCCGGGGCTTGCCCGTTGCGGGTTCCACGGGTTCGGGTTAATACGGGTTGAAACCCGCGGGTTGAAATTCTTCACGGGTTGTTATTTCTTTAACCCGTGCCCGTAACGGGTTTAACCCGCGGGTTCACGGGTTAGCCCGCCCGTTTCAGAAATAAGTTAAGACACCGCAGTGACCGCACGTGTTGGAGTTCGGAGAAAACAAAGGCAAGAGTAATGAGGATAACTCTTATTTTCTTTTCTATTTCTTCTCTATTCTTCTTTTCCTCTTTCTTCTCGTTTCTTCCTTCTTTTCTTCTGCTGATTTGAGAGACGACTGTGAGGTTTGATTTGAGAGTATCGATTGAGGAATTTGTATAATCAAAGAACTCGTGTTGATGTGTACGATGAGGTAGGTGGTGTTGTTGAATATATTTGAACTCTGGAAGAAGAAGAAAGAAATCAGTTAATTAGGGTTACAGAATTGATTATGAGATTGACTATAGAACTGTTGATGGACGAAGAATTATGGGTCTTTTACTTAATTAACGTTTTGAAGTTTTGAAGATGATCTGGTAGTGAATCGGGGAATTTGGGTTATGGTTCCGGGAAGATGAAATTCATTTAGGATTTGTGTAAAACTGGGGATAAAGTCGAGTAGTAGATGAGGGGTTTTCATTACTGGGAATTAAGAAGTGGAATTGATAGTTGATTTTCAGATTCGTGGAAGGTATGGAGAAGATAGGGTTTCTGTGATGAAATTGAGAATTAGGAATTCATGTAAAAGCTCAGGGAAGGATTTAAAGATGAAATTGATGTTTTAGGAGGGTGATTACTTCTTACTGTAAATTGGAGGAGTCTGCTCATGCTACAAAATCAGTAAGTTGATATAAAATTAATTCCTTGTTGTTTCTTAATTTAGTTCTGTGATGGATTTATAAAAAAAAAATGTGGAAATTAGACTATTTATTCTTTTCAATTTCAATGAATTCTTTTTTGGAGAATCAGAACTGTTCACGGATGTATTTGATTGTTATCAGTAGAAATATTCAATAAGATATTGATTTTGTTAGCTCCGATCGAGTTTGATCGAGATTTTCTGATAAAATATGGAATTGGACCAACAACAAATTGATTGATTTTCTGGGTTGTAGAAATTGATTAAGAAAATGATTTTCATTTAAGTTGATTCAATTTTTATGGCTTTTAAATGATGTCTCTGGGGTGCATACTCATGATGTATCATAGTTTTGATAGTAGAGATTAATGGAGTTGAAGAATGGTTTTACTAAACTTTAACAGAGATATGAGATAGTGCACGGAGATAGAGAAAGAGAATATTCTTCACGGGTTTACGGGTTGTACCCGCGGGTTCACGGGACGGGACGGGTTAACCCGTTTACTCACAAGCCGACATTTCTCCAACCCGAACCCTGCTTGTTTTGAAACAAGCCGAGCCGGGTTCGGGTTTTCACGGGTCGGGCACGGGTTAACCCGCGGGTTTTGGCTTGTTTTCCAGCTTTACTTGGGACCATATTATTTGGAAATATATATATTACCTTAGATAAAAGTGGTTGATTGTTGGTCTTAACAGGGTTACTGATAGGGTTATGGGTGTTATCAAACCTTCTAGAGTATTCTCTCCTTCAAAAGCAGTATTCTGTCAATCACCACGCTACAGCTTTTGTCAATCATCAGTAAGCTTCAGTTCCTCATATTTCACTTCCACTGATCTACGCAATCACAATGAGTATCTTATTTTTTGTGCGCATGCAAAAGAAGAAGATATAGGTAGCCATAATGAGTATCTTGTTGCTTTCTTGGGTACATGCAAAAGAAAAGATAGATCTCTTCAGTACTCATCTTCTTCTGTTTTGCTAAATAATATAGAGAAGATTATTTTTTGTTTCTAAAATGTCTGTCACATTTTTTTGGCTTGACCCAAATTTGGCATTGGTGCCAAGATCCCTTGTGGTCCAGTCTTTCCATAAATTATTGCTATATTTCTTCCATTTGGTCGTGTCTAAATTAAAATTAAAATTAAAATCTGATAACTATCATAAGGGCTTATGTTTATATAAGGTATATTATGGAAAAATGTAATGTGTTGACTCAACGAGTTAATTAAAATTGATCGATTAACAAACAAATATCAAGCAAAGAATTTAAAGAACCAATATTTTTATAAAACTAAACGAAGCAAAATAATACCAACATCCTCAACATTTTAAAAAAATAAATAATAATAATCAAGATAAACAATTTCTAAAAACAAAAACCACATTATTCGAAACTTTCTTTGATAATCTGCTCAACTAAAACCATCGCATCTGGTACTCGTGTTGCAGCGTTAGCAGTCTGTGCTGGAACTTCAAGTACCTTTTGCTCTAGAGGTGTCTCCCTGGGTATTTCTGGTGCGCCAGACACAGTTTCACCAACAGGATCATTCGATGGAATGGGAGCATGGACACCATCCATTTCAACAGAAGCAGAAGCAGAAATAGTATGATTGTCAACATGAGTTTGAACTTCAGCTAACAGGTGCATGCCAGGAACCTTACACACACCATCAATAGTTATGGTGATCCTTAGCTTTCTAGGTACAACCATTACTATCCTTGGAATTGTTTTCCTCTCGGTATTGTTCTTATTGGAACTCATTTTCTTCCTCTAATATATCAATCTATCTTTTACGCTGGTGTGGTTTGTACGACCTCTTTAATAATATATATACAACAAATATACACATATATATATATATATATATATATATATATGTATTAGAAAACCCTAATTTTTTTAGGTTAGGATCATTATCTCCAATTATCTAATTTAGTTGTATTCCGCATATCACTCTCAAATAAAAAAAAAATATAACAATTTCCATATCGATAAATATATGTTCATATACGCGTACAACACCACATTGATTTTAGTATATATATGATTTATCTAAATACAGAAAAATAGCACGAAAAAAATTGTGTAAACACAACCATGTTGATTGAGTATATAGAGTATATGCTTTATCTTACATTAGATCATAATCATGTACTCTTTGCTAATGTGCATGCCTTGGCTACACTCTTGCCAAATTTGTAGGTATCTGAAGTATCTCTCTCCATGATTCGCCATGCCTAATCTTCTCTGAACAAATTTCTATTTTTGGTGTAATTCCCTCGGTAATTCACACCTACTCAAAGCCATGCACAACAATTCCGTCCATCCAAGTGTTATAACCATGCCCAAATTCTCTTTTGGCTTTCGTATATTGGTCAACACCATAAATTACAGCTATGATTGGAAATATCAATATATATTGGGATCATTTTTTTTTCTTCAAAAGATTAATATACTATGGTCATAACCCTAATTTTTAAATTTGCAATGGACACATAAATAGAATGTTGATAAACTGGAATAAATCTCACACAAACACGTGAAAATATCCGTTTCTTGTTTGGATCATGAATTTTTAAAGAACGCAGGCTGATTAAGTATGCGACCATTGACCAAACGGTGTAATGGTTCGCACCCCTTTAACCGAATAGATTTTGAAACCCCAAAAGACGTGATAGATTTTGAAACCCCCAAAAGACGTGAAAATTCCAACAGGTGTGTTGTGTGGGGACACATATTGCATCCATTGGATGTGTATATAAGCTTTACTCGTTTATGCTAGTAGCATTCAACAAAAACGAAATCCTAAATGCTTCTACATTTAAAAAAAAATATTTCACCAGTAATAGTAATGGAAATATTACCGGATTTAACTCCGAAGATACTACACCTCCTCCCAAGTACAGAAAGTATTTTGGCAAGCAAATGTGTATGCAAAGAGTGGAATTCTGTCCTTACAGACAAAAGAATTTGGCTCCTTTTCGGTTTCACTAAAAAAGTGGGAGAAGAAAATGTTACACAACTCTGCTACAGAGAACAAATTGAGGAGGAAGATTACTACACGATGATGGGAGATTTCAATCAGATGTTATTTGGAAACAATGGTACCTGGAATATCCCATCCTATGATGTAAACATGTCACACCCAATCGTTGGATCTTATAATGGTCTGGTATGTTTTTATGTTTCAGACCACGGCATATAAGATCATATTTATATTATGAATCCAACAACGGGTGAGCACCTCCATATACCGAAAATATGGGATCCAACACCAATGCCACAAATTAGTTGGCTATATGCACGATACGTCGTAGGGGGTTTCGGCTACTGTGAACATACCGGTGAATACAAAGTAGTTCGAATTCAAGTGGGTGGTAAAGTGGACGTACACACACTAGGAGACAACAGGGGATGGAGGAATATCGGGGAATTTCCTTTTACTTTTCGGGATTCATGTGTGTACGCACATGGTTGTATTTTTTGGATAAATCATTATATTTATAACAATGATCAGATAGTATCTTTCGATTTGTACAATGAGACATTCCAGTCACATTCCCCACCAACGCATCATATTTATGAGAATGGTGGTTTCGGTATTCCAAAACTTGGAATGGTCTTGTATGGATTTCTCCTTTTATTTTACAACATTCACGATATTTATGATATCCGGATTGATTTTTGGGCACCCATTTCCGATAATGATATTCATGCACGTGCACCCGGTGTAGAATGGAATTGGGTACTTAAGAGGAGAATTGTCTTGGAAGAGCCTTTGAATCCATGGGGGATGCATTATAAGCTTATAGCCTTGGGAAATAACAACGACATCATATTGCAAAACTACCAGTGTTTAGCGCGTTATAATGAACTCACCAGAACTTTGACAGAAATTGGGGAGACAAGGTGGCCGGTAAGGGTTAGAGTTATTCCTCACATGAGGAGCGCCGTCTCGTTGAGGAATTTTGGAGGACAATCGAAAACATGTACTGACGATGTTCATGCCACAAACATATTCTGTGTGTAGTGTTTTTGTTTTGATCAGAGTAATGTAGTTTGGTGTTCAATATATATATATATATATATATATATTTAATAGTACTACTTCTCATCTTTGATTTTTTTTTTCTTATCTTGTCTGGACTAAAAGTTGTTTTGAAATTTGAAGAATCGAACTTGGTCTTATTTTGGTTAATAATGGTTGGTATTTTTATTTAATGGAGTTGATGCTTTTAAACATATTCCCGACGAATTTAGAGGGGGAATTTCTTTTATGGTGGTCAATTTGGTATATAGGGAGGCACTTCTGTATTCCAGTTGTATTTATGGTTTTAAATTTTGTGAATCTATAGGGAGACTTTTATGTGTTCATAAAAGTAAATCTGAGAGAGAAAAAGAAAAATGTAAAAAGAATTGAGAATTTTGGATGCAAAAGGTACAAGTGATTGATAGACAAATAAATGAATATTCTTGAAAATGCACACGAATGAAAAAGATTTTTGAGAAGTCGAAAAAAAAAGTGTTGATTACATGACTAATCGGGATTCTTTTTGTAGACGAATTATAGATTTGAAACTGGTGTTTGACACCAAAAAACAAAACCAGAACATAAATGGGCAAAAAAAATTAGAAACATATGTAACACATCATTTTAATTTCCATAATTGTGTTATTACGTCTTTTTTATTAATAAATAACTAATAAATATAAGGAATACTTATCAATAAGAAACCTATTTTGTCAATATAGTCTCTTTTTGAATCATGAACTATAAATGCCACGTCCTAGTCGTTAATATCACGAAGCAATTGTTCTTGTAGCCGATCAACTAGTCGTTAATAACACAATACTTGGTCATAGATTGAGTTTGACAATGCAACCAACAACTCCAACACCATTCAATCATACACAAGAAAACAGTCATTAAACAAGAAAATTAATCCATTAGACAGTCATTAATTAAGCAACGCCAACACCATTCAGTCATTAACATTACAAAAAACATGAAAATAAATCCTAAATCCAAAACATAAATTCCAAAAAACAGAAAAAGATTCAGTCGTCCACAGTCCACAATTTCCCATTAGACCACTCTTAATTCCAATTTTTCTCCGTACTTTGATGATACCTATTTCTTCAAAATAGTAACTTGTGTAACCATTTGCAAAATATGTATCATCATTTCTATTAAAGCAACTTAACCCAAAAAATCCACCAGCTATAAGAAAATTGGAATTGGTAGAGCCTTACCTGTTGCCGGCCATCACTCGGAGTCGTAATCCGACTTTTCCCTATCCGATCACATATCAGTTTCAGAATCAGTCACTATGTTGAGTATGACCTTATTTTCATGTGTTGTTCGTGATAGGTACGCCTGATACTCATCCTATACACTGATTTCATTTATAGGGTGGTTTGTATAATCCTTATATCTTCCAGCATAAATTTATGCTCTTCTATCCCTAATCCTTCTCATTAAAAACACACCTTGTCTCCTTTCCCTTTTCTGCAACAGCTGCAAAAATTCTTCTGGGTATTCTTCATATTTTACTTTCTCTAAGCTTCTCTTCTTTGTCTCTTCATTTTCTTCCTCACATACTGATTGTGCATGAGAGAACTCATTCCAAAACATATCCATATCATCATCTTGGTTATTGTTCTGCAAACCTACTTCTTCCTCTTCTCTCATATTCCTTGCCTCTTCTTTCTTCTTTTTTTTATTCAATCTTATTGCTTTCGATATATGGTACTTAGCTTTCTCTAGTTGCTCCAAATTCATTTCACATACTGCTAATTTGAACCTCATCATCACTTCCTTTCTCTTCAAGCACTCCTCCTTATCGACTTCTTCCGCTGTCATTGGGGTCTTGCCTTTTGATGGTTTGGAACCACTCCCCTTTTCTGGGTTATTTAGAGCCATTGTTATCTCTGAAACTTTTTTTCTTCTTCTCCTCTCTTGGATTAATTTTCTCTCTGGAAAATGAATATAATCCCTAATTCCTCTTTCACATTTATTATCTTTTTTTTTTCTTTTATCTTCTGCGACCTATTCCCAAGAGACGCATGCAGCGGTTGAATTCAAAGAAATAATAACACCCTACTAAAATGTCATGTCCTTTCAGACCTACTTCATGACATAATGGTTATCCTTTAGATTTTGTTCCCTTTTAAATATAAATCCAGTTATTGGTTTAAGCTATAACCGCTTATAAGATAAAATGTGCAAATATGCGTTACTTGCCTGCTCATTAAGGACGCGACCATTCAAATAATGCCTGCTCATCAAGGACGCGACAATTCGTCAACAGGTGTACTGGATGTCTATATAAGCTTTACTCGTACCTGCTTGAAGCATTCTACAATATTAAGAAAATACTAAAAGCTTGTAAAATTCTTTTTTGATAATCTTTCATCAGTATAATAGTGATGGATATGTTGCCGGAATTAACTACCAAGATACTACATCACCTCCAAACTGCAGAAAGCATTTTAGCAAGCAAATGTGTTTCCAAAGAGTGGAATACTATCCTCAGGGACAAAATAATTGGACTCCTTTTTGGTGTCACACCAAGAATAGGGAAAGAAGTTACTCAACTGTTTTATAGAGAGGAAGATTTCAGCCCGATCGTAACAACCAACAATCACGACGCCCAGAATGATGAAACCCATGAAGATTTGAGTAAGTTGCGACCCATAGTTGGATCTTGAAATGGTCTGGTATGTTTTTATGTTTCACACCAAGGCATACAAGATCCTGTATATGTTATGAATCCAGAAACTGGTGAGCACTTACATCTGCCACAACTATGCATCCCAATTGCACGAGATCAAGTACTTTCGTGGTATCCACGATACAATGTAATTGGGGGTTTCGGCTACTGTCGATGTACCAATGAGTACAAGGTTGTTCGAATTCACATGGATGGTAAAGTTCAAATACACACTCTAGGAGACAAAAAGGGATGGAGGAACATAGCAGAGGAGATTCCTTATACTTTTCGGAGTTCATGTGTGTACGCACATGGTTGTATTTTTTGGAAGGATTGTTGTTAGTGGGATGGTGGCATAGTTTCTTTCAATTTGGACACTGAGACATTTCATCAACATTCGCGACCCCCACATCATATTCTTGATAGTGAATTCCCACCACTTGGGATGGTTATGTTCGGAGTTCGCTTTTTATTTTACTACATCCATGAGGCCTATGATGAGGGGATTAATCAGCCCCGGATAGATTTCTGGGCACCCATTTCCAAAAAAAATATTCATACATGGGCACCTGGCGGGGAATGGAATTGGAATCATGAGATGAGCATTTCTTTGGAAAGGGATGAGGATGAAGGGTGGCCTACCTATTACCCGATAGCTTTTGGAAAAAACAAAGACCTCCTATTGTGGCGGAATGGTCGTTTATTGCGTTACAATGCACTCACCAGAACTTGGACGGAAATTTGGGGGAAACTATTGTGGGAAACAAGCAGGGTTGAAATTGTTCCTCATATGAGGAGCCTTGTCTCGTTGAAGAATTTTGGTGGACAATCGGAAACATGTAATCATGATGTCCATGCCACTAACACATTCCTTGGGTTATCTATGTAGCTTTTTTTCTTCTTCTAGTTGTGTTGTTTTTTTTTTTTTTTGGTATTTGGAATTTTTTCTATGTACAATTTATTCCTAGGGTTATCTATGTAGCTTTTTTTCTCTTGTAGTTGTGTTTTTTTTTTGGCGTTTGGATTATTTTCTATGTTCAAATGTACAATTTAATTAGTTTGGGTCATTGTTTAACTAGCCAACCTTTGGTTTTTTCCTTTTGTTGCGTTACACCTATGGTCCAGCCGTCCAGGCCACCCAAACCGACCTAGGTAATTAGTCGAAAAGTAGAAAAATTATTTGGGTATTTCCATCATGATTTATTTTAGTTTCTTATGTTCGGAATGTATATTAGATTAAAAAGGAAATTAGATAAACATGAAAATAGTCATTCCATATCTCATTATATTGCTACAATATCTCATTTTTTTAGTAATATGGAAATTGAAATATTCGGTGTAAATACCAAAGAATAGTGATTTAAGATGGAAAACCTAAAAAAATTAGCCAATTGGTGTATTGGATGTCTATATATATATATAAGATTTACTCGTATCTGCTTGTAACATTCTACAATAAGAAAATCCTAAAATCTTGAAAAAAAATTTGATAATCTTTCATCAGTATAATAGTGATGGATATGTTGCCGGAATTAACTACCGAGATATTTCAGCGTATCCAAACTGCAGAAAGCGTTTTAGCAAGCAAATGTGTATGCAAAGAATGGAATACTATCCTTGGGTACAAAATAATTGGATTCCTTTTTGGTGTCACACCAAGAATGGGGAAAGATAAAGTTACCCAACTCTTTTATAGAGAGGCATAGGAAGATTTCAGCCGGATCGTAACAACCAACAATCACGACGCCCCGAATGATGGAACCCATGATGATTGGACTATGTTGCACACAATAGTTGGATCTTGCAATGGTATGGTATGTGTTTATGTTTCACACCACGGCATACAAGATCCTGCGTATATTATGAATCCAGAAAATGGTGAGCACCTCCATCTGCCATAACTATGCATCCCAATTGCACCGGATCCAGTACGTTCGTGGTATCCACGATACAACATAATTGGGGGTTTCGGCTACTGTCAACATACCAATGAGTACAAGGTAGTTCGAATTCACATGGATGGTAAAGTTCAAATACACACTCTAGGAGACAAGATGGAGGAACATAGCAGAGGAGATTACTTATACTTTTCGGAGTTCAGGTGTGTACGCACATGGTTGTATTTTTTGGAAGGATTGTTGTATCCAGGATATTAGCATAATATCTTTCAATTTGGACACTGAGACGTTCCATCAACATTCGCCACCCCCGCATCATATTCCCGGGAGTGAATTTTGGAAAAATACTTACCCATCACTTGGGATGGTCATGTTTGGAGTTCGCATTTTATTTTACTACATCCATGATGGGATTGATCGGCCCCGGATAGATTTCTGGGCTCCCATTTCCGAAGAAAATATTCATACATGGGCACCTGACGGGGAATGGAATTGGAATTATAAGATAAGTATTTACTTTGAAGAGGATGAATGGCCGACTTATAACCCGATAGCCTTTGTAAGTAACAAGGACCTCTTATTTTGGCAGAATAGGTGTTTATTGCGTTACAATACACTCACCAGAACTTGGACGGAAATTTGGGGGGCACTACCGTGGGAAACAAGGGTTGCAATTATTCCTCACATGAGGAGCGCTGTCTTGTTGAAGAATTTTGGTGGACAATCGGAAACATGTACTCATGATGTCCATGCCGCTAACACATTCTTTGGCTTATCTATGTAGCTTTTTTTCTTCTTGTAGTTGTGTGTTTTTTTTTTTTTTTTGGTAATTGGATTTTTTTCTATACTGAAATGTACAATTTATTACTTGGGTTATCGCTTTTTTTTTCTTGTATTGTGTTTTTTTTTTTTTTGGCGTTTGGATTTTTTATATATGTTGAAATGTTCAATTTCGTGTATCAACATGATAGTGTTGCCACTAAATGTTGGGTCATTGTTTAACTAGTCAAACTTTGGTTTTTCCTTTTTTTTTGCGTTACACCTATGGTCTAGGAGACCCCTAAAGAAAGCAGTGCTTTGTTTCCTTAAGCAATTATAATTTAAACATTATCATAATCATCATGATAAAATCCAGGACACCACAATTTGATTTCAAACCCATAACTATTTTCAACATCAAAAAAGTTAACAGTATCCTGTTTTACAAGTTAACCCAAAATAGAAATTTAGTTTTATGCATTCAACATAACCCTCACATACCTCAGAGCTATGCTTTGAATTCTACCTTTTTAAACAGTATCTGCATCTCCAAGTGCACTTGTAGCTCCCTTTGCAGGCACTGGTGCAGCGGATCCTGGTACTGGTGCAGTAGATTTTGGTACTGGCATAGGCAAAGGCTCATCTGCTGGTACATCTTCAGGCGGAGTCACCTCTCCCAGATCTGCATTAGCTATCACAGCAACATCTGCAGCCATCTGCCTTATCTCATGCGCCAGCATAAACAAATTCGGGAAGATAACTGCATCAACAGGGAGAGGGATGGAATCATTCTCATGAATTTGGGATTTGACATCCTCAGGAACTGGTGCTGCAAAGAACCCCTGACTGCACCTCCACAAACAATACGTTGATCTCCTACCATAACCACTCCCTCATTGACAATGAAGCGGCCTCGATGGGGATGCAGTGCATACAACACCCATCCATCTTTAACTCCCCAATGCCGATCTCTAGCAGGATGAGAAGGTCCTCTTTGCTGATTTTGACCTCCATCTTCAGTTTTTTCCCTCTTATTCTCACCATCTCCAGACCCACCACATGTAACTTCATCACCAGTAACAATACCACTACCACCCTGATGCACGCTTCTTTGCACCTTACCACCACCCCCTTCTGGAGAAGTTCTGCTCCCACCAACTGCATCTTCCTAGAAGACTGGTGGATTTTTTTTATTACCTTACATCAGGTTCTTATTAGTAAATAACAAAGCATACTTTTGCAATTTTACCTATAAAACACCTATAATTAACATCTTACTCTCTAATATCATCGTTACTTACCTGGCATTTGGGCAGACTCAATATAGGCTTCTTCTCTTCTTGAATACCTTCAGGAGATTGCTGATTGATCTTCATCTCATTGGAATCCAATTCTTGATACATAGTTTGAAATTTTCTCGACATCAAAAAACTATATTCTTGATTGGTTCTGATTGGGAAAAACTGACTGAGAAACTGAAAGAACTGCTCCCTGTTTTGCTTTTATTCTGGATGGGAAGAGCAACAGTATTCTCATGACAACCGTTAAACTCCTCTTGTGGTATTACGATTTTTCGTTCTATAGATTGGTATTACTTGATTTTACAAAGTGGCAAGCTACTGGCTATTTACAATGGTCTAGTAAAAGTAACTACATATTGCTCATGCGAAGCGGCATCAAACACTTGGCAGTTACAAAACTACCACAACATCGGGTCGGACTTAGATACATTTAAATGTCTACTCTCTGGAGAATCGACCCACTTGGGGACCCATTTCAGCTTATCAAGGTGTTACATACATCTCTGATTCAGATGCTTACTCCCACATACCGTCTCAGACGCAAGCGAGTCTATTCTCTCTGGGCTACTAATTCTTGCACTTTGGGAAAGCCCATAAATTTTTGGTGGCAGTCACACAATATCTCAAATTTTGGCACGGTAAGGGGATGCAGTAACGAGGTAGGATTGCAATCATCACACATCGTTGCAACCATCAACCACAACAAACGGGTAAAAACTCTCCAACCTCACTTAAATTTAGATTTCCCTAACGCTCTAGTGCCCAATGGTGTTATATTTGACAGGTCGCGATCCAAAATGCCTTTAGCCAGGGTCGACCAAGTCAACAAGTCATTAGATGACCGCATCAACCACAAGTACAACTACTACAATATTTCCACTGCAATGGTTATCCTCTTCAGTTACGACAAGGCTCAATGTCATCCTGTGAATTTTTTTCAAATTAAAGTTAGTCACATCAATATCACCCTCATTATCTTGTTTCTTACCTATACTACCCCAAGTGAACATAACCTTCACACATATTTCCTTCTCTGGTATCATAAAGGCCTCCTCCTCCAATTCTAATCCGCCATCCATTGAGAATCCGGTAAAGAAAATGAACACATCCTTAATCAGGAAGATTTCACATTAGCTACCACGAAAGAAGAAACTGTCCTGATGAAGAAGAAGAAAATAGTCCAAGTTTGGGTATTCACCCAACATCTCTTGTTTTATCGAATCTTAACATCATCCAAAGACAACAAAACATGGATGCTTTCAATTTAGCTCTTTTTTGTAAAAACAATGCTGGCAGATTAAGCGGCACTTATGCTACCAATGCCAATACCAACACTATGTATGGGTCTTAAGTGCCTTATAGGCCTAAGCTTTTTCTATAAAAAAAAGTGATTTATTTTAGTTTGTTATGTTCTTAATGTATATTAAATTAAAAACGAAATTGGATAAACATGAAGATATTCATTCCGTATCTCATTATATTGCTACAATATTCGGTGTAAGTACCAAAGAATAGGTGATTTAAGATAACGATGGAAAAACTAAAAAATTAGGGTTTTCCTTATAAATACATATAAATTCCACCAAGCATAGAAAAAAATTAACATAGAGTATTAATAGGAAAATGAGTTCTGCTAAGAGGGATTGTAGAAATGAAGCTGAAGAGAGGATCCAAAAATGTCCTCGACTGATGGCTGGTCCTCGTAAATTGAGGATTATCATTACTGTGGACGGAGTAACTACTGTTCCTCGTGTTCCTCTCGACACTGTAATTAGTTTGTTGTCAGTAGTGTTGACAATGATGATGTTCCTATTTATGCTGATGTTATTCCTGGTGTGCCTCTGGACGTTGTAATCACTAATGTTGAGAATGCTGATGTTCCTACTGTGAATGATGATGCTCCTGCTTCTATTATTGATGAAGATCCCGATGTTCCGGATATGGCAGAGGATCCAAAAGTTAACAAGCATGATCTTAACAAGCATGTGGAGCCTGATGAAACAGAAAATGCCAAATCTGAGGATAACAAGGCGCACAAGCCTGCTGGTTGGAGTGATCAAGTTCACCTCAGCATTGCGAGAAGAATTATTTGAAGATGGGGGATGGTTCATTTGATATGTTTTTTTTTTTTGATGATAGGGTTTGATTTATCGATTTCTTTTTATGGACGCTTTGAAAGTTGTTTTCATTTGCTAATTTTGTCATTTAGAAGAAGGTGATGTTTATGAATTCTTTTATTATTTAGGTATTGGAATCATGAAATAAATCAGATAATTATTTACAAGTTCACAGACTTTACATAATGCAATATACTCTTGCAAATTTATTTATTTATGAGGTGTGCATTCTTTTGGAAAAATAAATATAATTAGCTGAAAGAACGGAGGAAATGTAGAAAAATACAGTTGTTCCCCCCTGTAAACAATAAGAATCAATTTATCACTTTAGGTCTGATCTTATTATTTCCTTGCAAATACTTTTAACAAAAATACGAGTTTGAACAAGTAAAGTGCTATTGAAAGTAAAGTACTGCTATACGACGATGTTAATGATGATGATCTTTGCCTGGATTTGGATGAGAATGAGGAACCAGACTAATCTGACACAGAACCAGACTAATCTGACAAAGAACCAGACTCATCTAACAAGTTCTTTGCTTTTTAAACAAGGTTTTTGATGTGTAAACTTTTAGTTTACGGATTTTTAAATATAAAGCATTTCTTCTGACCATTTTGTTTTCAGTGGTGGTTGTATTTATTTTTTAAGTACTGCACTAGATGCAGGCTTTTTACGCTGATAGATAGGTTGACATTTATGTGATGAATGATTCACGCTGAACTTTTTTGTTTTCTGGAAATGATGAACATGAAAATGGATGGGTTTAGTTTATTTATCTTTAGTAGCTTACTGTATGATTAGAATAATATGTTTCCTACATAGGTGCCACTAATAATTCATATGTTTCCTCCCTAAACCAAGAATAATACAGGAGACAACAGCTTAAAATTATTAAGGAAAATATTATTCGAAATAGGAAAGTAATTTTTTTCTATATCCTCTTCTCGAGTTGGTTAGAGATATGAAACTAAATTTCGAAAATTTTGGGAAACATTTTTATCATAACTGTCTACGATATATTCTCTCATAAAATAAGGAAACTAACCATATTGGTTACACATCAAAAATTTGGAAATAAAAAAAGAAAAACACCAAATATCTTTTGTTTGGCGGGTGATGAAAATGAATTTTATTGGGCGGGATGATTTCAAAAGGAAAATAAATTCCCGCCTGATGGTTTGGTTAAATTCCAAAAAGAAAGATGAGTTCGATCTACTTTTTCAATTTTTATTACTCGATTCATTCTCTCTATGAAATCATAATTCTAATACTATCTCTAATCTTTACAGGGAACCTACCTCTTCAGACTCGATCTTTGTTGTTGGTATTATTTCTACAACCCATTATCGAATGAATATTAAATTGATGTTAGATTTTTTGTTCGATCTCATGGAATCAGATGTTAGATCTTATAGGTTTACTAGTTAAAGCATGATTAGGTTTTTTATTCTAGCACTTCTTATAGGTTTACTAGTTAAAGCATGATTAGGGTTTTTATTCTATTACTATCTCTAATCTTTACAAGGAATCTACCTCTTTAAACTCAATCTTTGTTGTTGGTAATATTTCTACAACCCATTATCGAATGGATATTAAATTTATGTTAGATTTTTTGTTTGATCTCATGGAATCAGATGTTAGATCTTATAGGTTTACTAGTTAAACCATGATTAGGGTTTTTATTCGACTGTATCAAAGAACAAGTTAATGACAATGACGGGTTGTACGATGATATGTGATTTCATTTTGTCACAAAAATAATATTTTAGGCTTAAGTTACATGCATGGACTATTATAAGATTTAGGTAAGGATCCTTCTTTCATGTTACTTAGTTAGGCTTTACTAGGTAGTTAGGTTTTACAAAATTAAAAAAAAAATAAAAAAAACTTAACGATGCTCATTGTTTTCTAGGGTTTTTGTTATTGTTTGGGTTGGATTTTGATTGAGAGTTAATAACTCTACTTTGATCGACGATGTTGTGTCTATCATATATATATACAAGGCTTCTCAAGATTTAATCATTTGAGTCTCTCTTACTTGGCGAGCCTGTAACGTCTGCATTTTAAGTTGCCACTTTTAATAATACCATGTTGTTGGTTGGCCAATTTGACTATCATCTTCAAGCTAAAAATGGATAATCATTATGTGGTGCTTTAGTGCTCTTGGATTTTGTAACAAAAAGTTATATAAGACCGTTTAACTGGTACCTTTCGCTTTATGGATAAGACAATATTCATGAGGAGATTTTGTGTGTTGCAGTGATGTTTTAGCCTCAAGTTGCATGCAACAACGAATTCATGTTTGTTTTCTTTTCATATAATAGAAAATAGGTGTAACACATGTTGCCTATCCTGTTAGGTTTAGCTAATATTTTCCAAAATAAGCTCAAATTCCTAACTGAGATGCACGTACCTACACAGCTTTTGTCATGGGAGAAGATGCTGATTACAACGGGTCCCCAGAGGATGACCAATGGACGAAACCAGATGATGAGGTGGATTCTGATGAAGAAACGACAGACTTAGATGAGAGTCATGATGACACTGTGCAATCAAATGACGATGATGGTGAAGATATGGTCCCCACTGATAAATTTGAAGAATTAACAGGTAATGTTCGAAATCTTGTACTTACTTGTTTCTACTTAAACATCACATGGTTTCATGTGTTGCCTCGGCTATTTCCAGAGTCAGATGATTCTGAAAATGATGATCTCGAAGTGCTAGAAGAAAAAGAATTGGAAAATGCTCCAGAAGCAGAAAAGCAGCCACAACAAGAAGACTCTACAGAAGAGATCAGAAAAGAGAGGGGAATGACAAGAATGTTGAAGCTGCATAAAGACTTATCGAATTCTGAATCTAAAAAAAGGGATGTTGAATTTGACAAAATGTTCCGGCCTATTGGTGACCATAGAATTGAATACAGTAGTTACCTAGGCTATTTGGCCCGTGATATGGTTGGCATAAAACATTTATGTTGGAAAGAAGTCCCTTCGGCAACAAAAGAAAATATGTGGGAGAAAATTCTGGTATGCATATGCGGTTATCAATTCGTCGTTTTTGTTGTCTAACTGTGAGTCTGTGATTAACATACATTAACTGTTAATTCAGTTTCATTTTGAGGTGCCCCATGATCTAAAGCGAGCGGTCATGAAGCGTCTACCTGTTCAGCTGTGGGACTTCAGAAGGAAATTGTACAAGAATCATGTACAACCCTTCCTGGAAAGGCCGGACAAACTAAGAACTTTCCCCAAAAAGTACGAAACGGTAATGGACTAAGAAGACTGGGACAATTTCCTTAATCATGTACTAGAATCTCCTATATTTAAGGTATGGAAAACACATTGCTTTTTCTAATTTGTGTTTCGTTCTTATTGTCTATCCCAGCATACTAATGAAATTATTTTTATTTCCTCTGCAAGAAAAATTCGGAGAAGGGAAAAGAGGAAATATCACAATCCAAGTTCCCACATCGGACGGGACGAGGAGGATACTCGGGATTAAAACTAAAATTAGTAAGTCTGTTGTCTTATTTATTATACACTGCACAGTAAAACCGACCATATCAGATACTTTTGTTTTGTATGTCGTGTTGCGTGTCTCATATATGCAGAAACTTATAACGTATAAGGATGTGTCCTCTTACACCAATCTGTAATTTTGTCACATTAGATGCTTTGGAATAGGTTTTCTGTTTTACATAGTTAATATCTGTGCGGATGTAAATCCTTACTTGTTTCTGGTAACTACTAGATTCAAAAGGGAAATGTTGCCGAAGAAGATCTTGAAGACCGGTGCTTTATGTGGGCAAGAGCACGCGAAAACAAAGACGAAATTGTTCCAGACGAATTTGTCAGGAGAAGACATCTGAAGTTGTGAGAAAACAGAAACTTCCCAGTCCTCATGTTTTTAACCAAAGTAAGTGCAAAGTAAGTGCACAAGGTTTAAATCATAATTTAACACATTATTTGAACAGGAAGAGAAGCGGAAGATGATTCGAGAGGGAACTCTAACGGTTGGTCATAACGAGGATGCCCTAATAGTTGCGATCGGCCCGGATAAGGCTGGACATGTCAAGGGGGATGGCTTTGGAGTGATTGCAACCCTTTACTTTCCAAATGGAAGAAAACCAAGACACTCGAAAGAGAATGATGAACTGCGCGAAAAGCTGAAAGCTAAGGGGAAAGAATTAGAGTCTACTAAAAATGCGTATCAGAGATTAACAGATAACTTGTTATCTCAAGGAGTCAACATTGTGAAAATTGTGGGAAACAGTATCATCAAGTCTGAAGGAGAGGTAAGTGAACTGAGTTTTGATTAGATTGTGTAATTTTTTAAAAAAATTGGCAGACAGTATCTGATTTTTTCAAACAATGTGTTGAACTACAATCACAGGATGCAGGACCTAGCAACGCCTCCAATCTATCTAAGAATAACATAGGTCCAGAATCAGTTAAGAAACTTCCAAAAACAACATGGGAAATCCGGTCCGCAAAAGTCATCTGAAAGCATCAAAGGGTCCGCGAAGCGGGACTCTCCTTGTACTAAAACACCGACCGTTTCTACTGAATCCCCGGCGTCTTTAGTATCAAAAAAGAAGTCCGCATCTCCTCCATCCACTGGGGAATCTCAGAATGTGGCATCTGAAAAAGTTTCCATTGATGTATGGTTTTCTAACGCATTTAAATTTTTAATCTTCCATTTACTATCTCTCATGCGCCTTGTGTTTCTGCAGGGCATAGGATGCAAACTTTGGTTTGGAGAAAAGGACAACATTGTTGCCATTGGTAGAGCTTACTCTACAAAGTCGGTACTCAATAAAATGAAGTCAGGAATGAAGGCTCAGTTACATGATATAACGTCCGAGTTAGTGAAGTACTAAATGAAACCATCAAATTACCCATTGGCAAACCTGGGATACAAACTTTAAAAGATGTTGGTGATGCTGAAATTTGTTGGCCATCAAATCAAACCACCTTGGATCAAAAGTTTGGTTGCTTGGATTGTTTGCTTTATTAACTCATTGGATATGTTTCTACACAAACCAGTTTTATATATGTATCTTGTTTGACATAAGAGACGAATATGTTATCAGCTATATGAATCACGGACGTTAATGTATATTTTAGAGAACCTTATAGAACGAGATATGTGGTTAGCTATTTTATTGTGAGTCAGTTGTGCATTGTGCTTAAATGGTTTCACTGCAAAAAGAAGGTACAACTTTCATTTCAATTTTCTGATGCAGGTAAGTCAACCAAAACATTATGAGGCTGTGAAATCACCGGCTCTGCTCAACGGAAGCCAATCTCGTATCGCAATATCTGAAAAAGTTCCGAAGGTATGTGTTTTAAACCAGTTACATGATCTTAATACCATATGAGTCTGAAAAATGCTATCAACTATATGAATCACGGATGCTAGGGTGTATTTTGGAGAACCTTGTATATTTGTTACCTATTCATCAGTGTCTTCGCATTCACGGTGGAATTTGGTATATTTGTTAAGCAGATATAAATTGGCGTGGCTAAATATCACATATAGCCATGCTATATGGCGTGTCTATAGGATATCCAATGAACGACTCACAACGTTACATGTGGATGTTATTAAACGCTTCCTAATACAACCACGTGGATGAAGGTTATTGAAATTTGCGTGGCTAAAACATAACATATGGCCACGTTAAACCTATATGGGGAGTGTCTATAGGATATCTAATGAACGGCTCACAACGTTACATGTGGATGGTATTCAACGGTTCCTAACACAACCACGTGAATGAAGGTTATTGAAATTGGAGTGGCTAAAACATAACATATGGCCACGTTAAACCTATATGGGGCGTGTCTATAGGATATCCAATGAACGGCTCACAACGTTACATGTGGATGGTATTCAAAGGTTCCTAATACAACCACGTGGATGAAGGTAAGTGAAATTGGCGTGGCTAAAACATAACATATAACCACGTTAAACCTATAATGGCGTGTCTATCGGATAACCAATGGCTACGCCAAAAAGCAATTTGCGTGTCTAAAGTGAACCAAATAGCCACGCCAAAAAGCAATTTGCGTGTCTATAGTGAATCAAATAGCCACGCCAAAAGAAATTTGTGTGTCTATAATGAACCAAATAGCCACGCCAAAACAATAAATCGTGTGTCTATAGAGTACCAGTACTTAAGTGTTTAGGACACTATATAACAACACCTATATGGCTCCGGCGTGTCTATTTCATGTAGAATTAGACACACAAGGCAGGCGTGGCTATAAGCTACCTAAAACCACGCCGTAATACCTAAAACAAAGCAAGCAAAAGCCACGCCAAGTCCAAACCAAATTGGCGTGACAAAACCCCTATGGACACGCCGATTTGGCGTGGCAAAAGAGTCTGTTTGTACTAGTGTAGTCTGGTCACCGTGAAATTCTCAATCTCGAGCATCTCCATTCCCTGTGTTCACGTTATTGCACAACGCATCTCCGACTTCACACGATAATGGCATCACCTCCATCACAAGCTTCCAATGGTCCAGACTCCATCAAACTACCACCATCTTCTTTGCAGCATCATTTTATTGCCATCACCATTAATCCGTCCGTTAGTGACAACTCCAATCACTACCAATAATCACCACAATTGCCATGCAAACAAATCTCTCCATCACCAGCCAACAGTCTCGCACTTCATCATCAACTGCCAGTAATGGCAGCAACTCAATTCTATCATCGATATAGTGTTCCATTCCTCTCTATTCCCATCACTACCATGCTCGATTCTCTTCGATCACTGCCCCTATACCTTGAACCCACGAACTCAGCCATACTCCTCCATCGTCATTGCCTCGATCTCCATCAACCACCATTCTCGGCATTATTAATTCAGTCACTACCATCTATGTTTCCGTGACTTATTCATCACACTAATAGCTCCTTTGATTCCCTGACTTCTCCCTTCGAATGACGACCACGGAATCTTCAACATCCAACCACAATTAACTAACCGTTAACTCAACATTGTACCCGTTTATCTCTTGTTAGAATCAATTGTCACCAACCGTAGAATAACAGGTATGCTTAGCTATCCCCAAAACACCGATACGGAAGCGCTCGACTACCGGGTTCTATTCAAAAGAACCATCTTGAGGTTCGCTTACAAGATGTAATTCCCCGAACGCATTAAGCTTTATGAATTTAGGTTTGATCCCAACAGTTAAACTCAGTACACTCGGTCCACTTACTGGTGTTGTCTTTACTCGTAATTGCTCCACAGAATCCCTCCGCAAGGTCTTACGATTTCTACTTGTGTAGGAGATAAAAGACAATTACGGATCGACTCAACTCTCTACTAGCATTAGAATGATTAATAGACTAATATAGTTGGCCACCCAAACCAATCTAAGAATCAATCATAAACCTTCGATATAGTAAAAACAATCCACAATGATTAACTTTAAAACTTGAAATAAACTTGTAAATAATTGAGCTTCACAATTAGAACTTTGAATTCATCCTTCCAATAAAAAGAATATAGAAAAGAGATAGTTCTCCCTCCCTAAGGGGGAGAAAAACGGTGAGTAGAAAATATATCAAATTGTCTCTAGGCTTCCCTATATATAGAGTTTTGTAACCTCTTCTCGAAGAAAACTTGGAGACCTAACTAAGATAGGAAAGTGCGCCTCCTTAAGAATTGTGTCCCGTGCATCACATCCCGGACGAAGTAGCTTGCCAACTCTGGCCAAAAACACACGTCCTAGGCTGTTCATGTAAAGAAGTAGCTGAAAACAGCTAATGGGCTCACGCTGTGGACATGTCCAGCCCATTGAATTCTTGGCTTGTCACTAACTGTCGGAAACTCAGGACTGACAGTCCAATTCCATTTTCTCCTCCCGTCAGAATCGTGGATAGTCTGGTCACCGTGAAATTCTCAATCTCGAGCAGATTCATTCCCTGTGTTCACGTCACTGCACAACCCATCTCCGGCTTCACACGATAATGGCATCACCTCCATCACAAGCTCCCAGTGGTCCAGACTCCATCAAACTACCACCATCTTCTCTGCAGCATCATTTTGTTGCCATCACCATTAATCCGTCCGTTAGTGACAACTCCAATCACTACCAATAATCACCACCATTGCCATGCAAACGAATCTCTCCATCACCAGCCAACAGTCTCGCACTTCATCATCGACTGCCAATAAGGGCAGCAACTCCATTCTATCATCGATACAGTGTTCCATTCCTCTCCATTTCCGTCACTGCCATGCTCAGATTCTCTTCGATCACTGCCCCTATACCTTGAACCCACGAACTCAGCCATACTCCTCCATCGTCATTGCCTCGAGCTCCATCAACCACCATTCTCGGCATTATTAATTCAGTCACTGCCATCTATGTTTCGGTGACTTATTCATCACACTAATAGCTCCTTTGATTCCCTGACTTCTCCCTTCGAATGATGGCCACAGAATCATCACCATCCAACCACAGAGCCATCTCCACTGAATTTAAGTTCAGTTACCAAGATCGAGTTCTTCTCTGGCCATCTTACCGAGCATTACTACCATTGCCATTCCTAACTTCCTCTTCTACTCCCTTGAACATCTCCTTGGCAACAGCCTAACAAACTCGATCTCCATCTTAGTTTACCGATAACCTAACCATCTCAACTGGACAACAGCACACTTCCTCCTTTTCCATCTGTCGACCTCTGCCAAATTCTTTTCCGTTCAGGACTTTTGTCGAGCACTCAATGTGTGTTTCTGCTGCTGATACAGACATGAAGTTCCCATCGATTTCTATGACCCTTTAATCTCTTTCCCTGTAAACAGTCACACATTTAACACAAACCCATTACTCCATTCAATGTAAACGTTCAATCACCAGCATCTACTGCCACAAATCATCACCGTTTCTCAATGGAAGTAGCAGCAGCTTGATAGCTGCTTTCTCGATCAAAACACTGTCAAGTGCAACCCAATTTGAATCATATACTACTTGCAGACTCCGGCCTCTCTTAAGGACCTTGACCTTTGCTGAACATCCACCAGAGACATGGCTATGTTGACGACAAACTGGTCTACAATCTTGGTCGACGACGGCTAGAAACAACGACATACTTGGGTCTGCTCTTCTGCTTGCGAACTGATGGTTTATGCAGAAACCTAAATTTCGTTTATTTTATCTCTTCACTAGCACACACGTGCACCACCCCTGTTGCCAAATCCAAAAAAAACAGGCCTATATTCTCCAAGGCTAATGTTAAGCCCATGAACATAAACTTCATATGGTCAGTGCCTGTCTTTTGGTCTTTGAACCAGTGCATTAGCTGACACGAGCTTCTAGCGTCCGATATGCCTACGCGACTGCCCGTAGTAGATTCCATGCAGTGACAATTCTACCTTTTTTGTGGTCAATTGGATGATTTTGTTCTTTTCGGGAACAAGCTCCAAAATTCCCATAAAATATAAAAGAAAGATAACAATACGATTTCACAAGAAAACTAGCTAAGAAAGCATAATCAATCGATACTTAGAGAGATGTTTTTAAGAACCTATCAATTGCGATCCTGGCAGTATCGTTATTAAGAGGTAGTTGCAGTAGTGAATCGATGACTGATGCCTCTCCGAGATAATTCATAGATAACTCTTCAACCCATGAGCCTAGATGATTATTACTGTGCGAGGTAATTCATATTATCTGTCTCATCCTGTGAGTTAAGCAATGGTGTTATTATCACGTGAGGTAACTCATACGAATATGACAAGGATGGTTGCTGCATATAGTGGCGGTTCCTTATGCATACCTTGTAGGGTTTATTTTGTTCAGGGACAACGCCTTCATTTGCTTGCTTGTCGGGGTCACTTTGGGTCTTGCCGCCTATATGATCGGAACCATAACTATTGTCTGCGCTGACAATTCCTCTTCACCGTCATCTCGCGCGTCCTCAAATATTACTCCATCCAAGTTTATCGTTAAGTTTTTTACCGCGTTTTGATTCGTATTTACCGGGTGCATCTTGCTAGATGAGAGACGAAGTCTCTCACCATGGTTCACCAATTGTTGTAGGAGTAAAATGGTAAAAGGAAGAAATGTCCAAGTCTCGACAAGTACTATACCTTTGTACTATAACTTTTTCTAGAAGAGTAAGAGAAGATCATTTTGATAGTACCATTTCATTTCCTTTTTATACACTCGTCTCTCTCACCTCGTTGTGATACATGTCCCTTCAACAACCTTTCGGTCGTCCCTTTATACGTTCACTAGGGGTGCCAAAATGTAGTTCTTTGTAACGTTTTTTTTTTTTAAAGATTTTCATCGCCAAAATTGGGAAGCAATTGGTGTTTTTTCCCTGAAATTGGGTTGAAAATTGGAAATTCATAATCCTCGACTACGGTTAGGCACAATCAAAACGATAGAAAGTCGAATTGTTTGACGGGAATGTCGTCCCAAAAATGGCAAAAAAGCCGTCACCTATGCTTCAAATTTTAATCATAGCCGTTGATTAAGAACAAAATTCAGCCACCCGATCTAAAGCTGCTGTTGGTATTACAAAAACTGTTACAATATAATGTTACAAAAGTGTCACAATACAAGTGTTACACAAATATTACGCTTATAAATTTTAATAATAACTGTCACAAAGTTTGTCGCAAAAACTGTTACAAATTGCGTCACAAAAGCTATACCCTTTTCTAGAAGAGTAGGAGAGAAGATCATTATGATCCATTTCCTTTTTATACACTCGTCTCTCTCACCTCGTTGTGATACATGTCCCTTCAGTCCCTTTAGACGTTCACTAGGGGAGCCAAAATGTAGGTTTTTGTAACATTTTTTTTTGTTTTTTCTTTTAAGATTTTCATCACCAAAATATGAAGGCAATTGGTGTTTTTTCCCCGAAATTGGGTCGACAATTGAAATTCCATAATCTTCGACTACGGTTAGGCACAATGAAAACGATAGAAAGTCGAATCGGTTGACGGGAATGTCGTCCCAAAAATGGCAAAAAATCCGTCACCTATACTTCCAATTTTAATCCTGGTCGTTGATTAAGAACAAAATTCAGCCACGCGATCTAAAGCTACTGTTGGTATTAACAAACTGTTACAATATAATGTTACAAAAGTGTTACAATATAAGTGTTACACAAATATTATGCATATACATGTTAATAAATTACTGTCACAAAGTTTGTTGCGAAAGTTGTTACAAATTACGTCACAAAAACTAGCCCCCTACTTTGGTCGTCCCTTCACTGCTGAAGCAGTCATCTAGTTTATTAAACTAATGTTCTCACTAATTTTAGCCTTCACCCCTTCTTTAGTTACACTTTTACCCTTGTCTTCTTATAAATATATTCTTGGGACTCGGGCTTAGTCCCCAGGTCCCGATGAATCTCATGGGTTTGGGTCTCCTACATGGAACGATACCTTTATCCATGGATTTTCAATTTTAGGATATCAACAACTAGCAAAGATTAAGTGTGGAGAAATATAATAAGAGTCTAAAGGAATTTTACAATCAAAATTAAGTGCGGAGGAATTTGATAGGAGTCTAAAAGAAACTTACAATCTTCATAGAAACGATTATTTAGTGGCCAACACAGCAATGACAGGACTAGGGGTGGTTGGGGGTACTTCAGTTTTCCCCAAAAATTCTAAATCCAGCCAAATGTTAATTTTTCAAAGGTATCTTATGGAGTGGGGAGAAATAGACCCCAAGAAATCCGATTTTTTGGCTATCATATTGTTTTAGCTCCACATAGAGTTATAATTCTGCTTCCATAACTGCTGGGGACATTAATGAGTCCCGGTCCTTCCGGGTATCACTAGATCCGGACCCTATCTATAAAAGTCGGATCTTGTTCCTAACAATTCCGGGTCCGATTTTTAAATTTGTGGATCCAGAACCGAACACGTTATAAATACCAGGAATCCGTCGGTTCCGGGTACTCATTGAGTATTGAGAAAACTATAAAAAAAATCTAAAAAACTTAATATCTTTTTCTATTTGGCTTGAATCTAAATTATTTTTATTATTATTATTTTATTAATGTACTAAATAAAGACCAGATGTAAGAAAGAATGAAAAATGAAAAAAAAAATCAAAGCCGAAATTAACAAAATACTTACAATTTTGCTAAAATAATGAACAAAAGAGTGAATTACCTGTCGGGTCCGAAGTTGTGAGTGGATCCAATTTTTGCACCCAGAATCGGATCTCAATTTATTGGGTTCGGTTCCGGTTCTGGGTACCCACTGATAACTTTAATCACTGCAACCTAACATGGGAGATTGAGATTTGTCTCTCGTTTTTTAAATATAAGTTGCACAACTAATATAGATTCCATTCTCATTGATTATATTAGAAGTAAGAGTTTACAGGGGACTTTACTAGTGGTAAAGAAGTATAGAAGATTAGAAATCTAAAGACTTAAATGCCTAGACAAATAAATCTTCCACGGTGAACGGTGAGGAAACCCTCACTTCTTATCGGTCGAAATAATCCTTTTTTCAGTTTTGCGAAACGAGCGTTTTAGTGAAGACACTTGGCAACATATGATTGGTTTAAAAATATAGGAAAAAGATTAAAAAAAAAATCAATTTGGAAATTCATGACATGACAATATTTAGGTGACACCTAGTAACATATGTTTGATTTCAAAATTACAAACTTAAAAGGAAAGCCTAACTTACCATATTTAGAATTCTATGGAAGTCCAAAATTCCAAATCCAATTTGGAAATTGAGTACCTACACCATGTTAGGACTCTTTTTTCCAAATTAATATATAAAGAGGAAAAAATCATGGCTTGATTGGGGTATACCAAGTAAGACGAAACAAGGTCATTTTGAAGTAAAACACAAAGCCCCTTAACCACATATTTACAAAAATGACTAATCTACATTGATTAATTAACACTAATAAATACGATTAGGGTAATTAATTTAGTTAGTTAATTATTTGGTTGAAATTTTGGAATTAGGTTTTATTTTAGATTGAACTCATGGATATGGGTAGATTTTTGAGATTTTTTTTTTTTTTTTTTTGAGTTCTACTTGTTATGGAAATGAAATCGTACTACCCAAACACTTATAAATATGGGATTGTAGAGCTGCTGGGCGATTTTATACTCAAAATTATAAAAGGAATCAACATTTTCAGTTCTGAAAATATTAAAAGTCGGCAAGGTCGATAAAAAATACCCTGCCGACTATAGGATTTTTGACATACATAGAAAGGTGTTACAAATGCATGATTAGTCGGCAAGGTATTAATTTCATAACCTGCCGACTAAACTATAGTCGGCAAGGTATAAGGATGAATATCGTGATGACTAAAATATAGTCGACAGGTTATAAGGTTGAATACCGTGCCGACCCTGTAACCGTTGATTTCAGAGATGAAAATTCTGCATGGTATTCAACCTTCTACCCTGCCGTCTATATTTTAGTCGGCAAGGTCGACAAAAAAAACCTTTCCGACTTTCGATCCGTTTTGATTTTTTTTTTTTTTTTTTATCTCATCTCATCATGTATAGTTAGAGTTTTTAAGGAAGGTTTTGAATTTTTTTTGAATATGTTTTAGTCGGCATGGTTTTTTAGTATGGGCAATTTGGTCTTTTAACACCTTTTAGACACCCCTTAGCACACTAGTTTGGATGGGAATAAAATTGGTATACCCCAATTAATCTGGGTATACCCCAATCAAGCCAGGAAAAAAAATCCACATATTTGACACATATTTTCTGCAAAAATAAAGGAAATAATAAATAAAATCCGCACATAATATCCATGTATTTGTCCTGCCACACCAAATCAAAAATACATCATCACGGGGAGGGGCAAAGTCCTGCGCACACCAATTCAAAAATACATCGCCACGAGGCGATGCGAAGCCCCACGCACACCCAATCAAATATGCATCGCCACGGGCGGGAGGAAACCCGGCCCACACCAAATCAAAAATGCATCGCCGCAGGACGGGACAAAGCCCCGCACACACCAAGTTAAAAGAAAAAAAAAGTCCGGTGCATAGCACGGGCACAAATTTAGTCTACATAAAAACTGCATCCCAATTTGTGAGGACCGGAGGTTGCAAAGTTCAAAAGGGCCCTATGACCCGCTGCAGCAGCCCAATTTAAAACATATCGCGTCTATAATATAAAACGAGATAATTGAATCTGTAATCGAAAACATGATCCGTCTAAAGTTTAGCGATATCAAATATCAAACATATGAAGTTTTGAGATCAAGTATATGTTGGAGAAAATGACAACAATCGAAAAAATTGAGAAGAAAATACTTAGCTCAAACCGAAGCTTGACTGATGTTCTTGGAGACGCACATATAATTGTAGCAGGAACTAGTTGAGGCACATATGAGATATACTAACCTAAAGGAAATATCGCCTGCTACTCCTCTGAGATGCTATATCAGTTGGCGAGTCACCTCCAGGATACAACTACTGATAGTACCCCTCAATGTAGCATACAAAGAAGGTACTCTAAGAGTTTGGCAGAGATTTAAGAAAAAAATGAAATAGTTACAGAGAAACTAAAACAGTAGAAGAAAATAATAAGAGAGGAAGAAGCTACTCTTCTCTGTTGTGTGTTTTAAAACTGAGCTTAACAACTCCTTTTATAGCCAGTCAAAAATTCACCCGTTACTAACAAAGAAATATTCCCATGCGTATAAAAACATTTCTGACTTCTGACTAAAGCTGAAAAGAAAGGCAACAGTCAAAAACATTTTCTGACTTCTGACAAAAGCTGAAAAGCAACAGACAAAACAGTATCTGAATTCTGACAAAAGCTGAAATGAAAAGCAGTGATAAGACTTATGCTTTTGTCAGTCAAAGCACGCGTGTCAGACAAAAAACAGAGTGAGATTCTTCATGCGTGTGACAAAACACGTACAAACAAAAGGCTAAGAGATTCTTCTACATGTGTGGAAAGCACGAATGAAAATTGCAGTAAAAAGATAGGATCTTATTGAACCCGAACCCGACCCGACCGGACGGCGATGTGCGAAGCACCGCGCGTACGGGAAAGGCAACCTTGACCTAGTCTAGGTCTTCTCCCTCACACAAAAGTGTGTTGACCCAAAGGGCCATGCCCTTTAGCCAATTCTATGGTATTTAAGTCTAAAACTCTTTAGATTTTAGTCTATGTGGGACTATTGTTTTATCTATTCACATGAAAAAACAATTAGTGGGCAATAGGTCTAGGGATCAAATCATAGTCCATGCACATTTGTTTTTACAAAACGAAAACCCGTTTTTTCCAACAATCTCACACATGAATGATAAAACATGTCGACAAAAATACGAGAAAACAGAATACATCAAAAATAGGCTAAGGTTTCCCAGAGATTGAACCTTAACTTAGTGAGAGGTTACCGTAACTGCTTGTTGAAACGATGAACACAATGTCTTGAACCGCCAACAGTGAATGCAATTCAGAAATAATCAACCATGCCTGATGTCTCAAACAAAAGCTGCCAAGCTCTTGTCGTTGTGCCCGTTTTGGACGTGGGCTAAATCCCGGACTTAATGAATGTCTCTAGAGAATCAGCTCAAATTCTCATAGGAACCGGCCCCACTTCCAACATCCACATAGATGAGTCCATTAAGAGTGTCCTGCTACACCCCGCTTTAAGCAAAGACATGGTACTCATTAAGATCTCAACGGATCATCCTAAATCATGCAGGTAGCACTATCACACAGTTACACCATAGGGAGTGACTAAGATAATTTTGTCCCGACATCACCAAAAATTAGTTGTCTCATTGAACCTTGATCTTGGAGCTCCATTCACAAGGTTGAGTATCCTTCATGGCGATTTATTCTATGAGCTTAAGTCCTACCCCCCTCGATGTGGATCTAACTACCTCTCTAGATAATCCTTTCGTCAAAGGATATGCAATATTCTCTTTAGACCTCACAAAGTCTATATAGATGATACCAGTAGAGAGTAGTTGTTTCACTGTCTTGTGTCTTCTTTGTAGATGTATAGACTTTCCGTTGTATACACTATTCTTTGCGCAACCAATAGCATCTTGACAGTCACAGTGGATTGCGATCGAAGACACAGGATTGGTCCAGAGTGGAATTCCTCCCAGGAAACCTCGTATCCATTCAGCTTCCTCTCCAGCTTCCTCCAAGGCTATAAACTCAGACTCCATGGTAGATAGAGCTATACATGTCTGTTGGAAGACTTCCATAACACAGACGCACCTCCAAGTGTGAAGATGTACCCACTAGTGGATTTGCACTCATCTGAGTCTGATATCCAGTTAGCATCACAATACCCTTCTAACACAGCAGGATACTTCCCAAAACTTAAGCAATAGTTTGAAGTTCCTCTTAGGTACCGTAGATCTCTGTAGAGATCATTCCAGTGATCCTGCCCAGGGTTGCAAGTGTACCTGCTCAATCTACTCATAGTGTAGGAAATGTCAGGTCTTGTGCAGTTCATCAAATACATAAGACTGCCAATAATGCGAGAATACTCAAGTTGAGAAATTCCCTCACCCTTGTTCTTTTTCAAGTTACAATTGGGATCATAAGGAGTAGATACAGGTTTATAATTTTCATGATTAAATTTCTTAAGTACAGTTTCAGCATAATCAGATTGACTAAGACTATATCCATCAGACGTCTTTCTGATTTTCATCCCTAAGATTACATTTGCGGGGCCTAAGTCTTTCATGTCAAAATTTTCGTTAAGCATGCTTTTAGTGGTATTAATAATATCAAGGTTACTTCCTAATATGAGCATATCATCAACATAAAGGCACACAATAACATGAGAATCATCCACAGATTTAATGTAAACACATTTATCAGATTCATTAACCTTGAAGCCATTAGATATTATTACATGATCAAATTTTGCATGCCACTGTTTAGGTGATTTTATTAAACCATACAGAGATTTGTTCAATTTGCATATTTTGTCTTCAAACCCTTTCACAACAAAACCTTCAGGTTGGTCCGTATAAATTTCTTCATTCAATTCACCATATAAAAATGCAGTTTTAACATCCATATGATGTATGTGCAAATCATAAATAGAAGCAATAGAAATTATCATGCTAATAGAAGTCATTCTTGTGACCGGTGAATAGGTATCAAAGAAATCTAATCCTTCCTGTTGTCTATATCCCTTAGCTACCGACCTAGCTTTGTGATTTTCGACAATGGTGTGAGGAGGAGTAACGTCACCACCATTATTAGAAGCAGGAACGGTTTCCGGAGTACCACCACTGTTGTTACTGGTACTAGCGTTGTTGGTGTTGGGATTTGTAACTGAACCTGACCTAAGATCGACCATCTTTGCGAAAATGAGAGATTCCAACTGAGAGATTAATCTCCCACTGTGGTCACCAATCTGTGGATGGGGAAAAACGGGTTGCCAGTTTTTCGGGAAGTGGAGAGACGAGCGTGGTGTCGAGATTCCTCGACCGGGCAAAATGTTAATCCTCACACAGATGCACCGCTGCAAAGGGGGTGATTAGATTCGAGAAATAAATCTGTATGACTCCGGTCTAAACCAAGAAAATTGGTCGTTCCAGAGTAAATTCGGTCGCAAAGAGGGAGATGGGTTGATCTGTAGGAAGGAAGCTGAGAATTGTGTGGGATCAGTGATGATCGAGGATTGTGGGTGTGTTGAAGGTTTCTGCAATAATGATGAACTGCTGAAGTTGAGTTCTGTGAATAAGTTTGTCTCGAGTTGTTGACGGAAAACGTTGATACTGATGATTTGTCGTCCTCGATTTTGACTTATTTATATTGCAAGAATGATGAACCACTAATCCCTGTAAGCGTGGCGGTTTCTTGAGTGAAAGAGTGGGAAAGTGGGAGATCATGGTAAAGTCAGTTCCACGTCGTGTGGAGACTTGACTGATCGTGCACCCACTACTTTACTAACTCCTTTAACTGTTTACACGACATACACACATTTCTCGTTGTGGATGACACGTTCCGTAGACCGCCAGACCAAAACCTTAAGTGATATCCCCCATTTGTGACGTGATTGATGTCTTACAAGTCGTGGAGTCTACAGGGTAGACGTGTTTTGATTAGTCAATTGTTGACTGATTAGACAATGAGTCTAAGTTTTGGTGAATCGAGCATGAATGGTGAATGCTCAGTGATTCATGAATCGAACATGTAGTCCTTTGAAGGGACGTCAGTATTGTTGATTCATTGATGAATTACTGACTAGTTGAACAGTTGAGGAAGTATTGCTCAATTCTGCGAACTACTAGAATTTAATGAGCAACTGAGCAAGTATTGCTCAATTCTGCAAATATTGATAATTTGATGGACAACTGAGCAAGTATTTCTCAACTCTGCAAAATATTAAAAATTTGATGGGAAACTGAGCAAGTATTGCTCAATTCACCAAATTAATGATTTTGATAATCGGACGTGCAACTGAGCAAGTATTGCTCAATTCGACGTTGCCGAATATTGATTATATTCGGGTAATCGAGCAAGTGTTGCTCGATTCAGCCAATTATTTACTGGTTACATGACCCAGTAAAATATCAATTAAAATATTGATATTGATCAGTGAATCAACGTAAATTTTATTAGTGTTCGAAGAGTGCTCAAAATGATGGTTTCACAAAGCGTTCATTCGAAAACCTTAATTTTTGGTCAATCCTCCATCAATTGGGGAATTGCTGAAAATTGATCATGAATGATAGGAACCGACCACATGGGATGAGGAACATCCATGTGGTGCCACGCACCAGGATTCTCAGTTTAGAGTTGGTGAGAAATCATGAATAAATGGTGGATTCACCATTTACTGAAAATATTGCTGGGTTCAACATTAGGTGTAAAACCTAGGTATGAGAGATGAGGACCGACCAAGAGGGTATGAGACCGGCTCTAGGTGGTCACGTGACCAGTTGTTGGTCGTTTGGAGGATTCTCCAGTTGGTTGGAGAGAGTTCGGGCCCAGTATGAGCAATTGAGCAAATTAGGTCAGAATTGCGAAAAAATGTGGGACCGGCTTCGTGCAAGCTCTAGGAACGACCCGGTCGGTCATGGAGGCACGCACGTGTTACCATGATGTCCATGTCTCTATACTGAGAGTTTCAGTATTTTCTGATGCGCATTTGAGCAATATCGTGAATTTTCAGAAGAGTTTCATCTTGGCTGAGAATTCTCGATTTTTTGGTGGAATGAGCATGTATGCTCAATTCATCAATATTTTAAAAATATAAAATATTTTAATATTAAAAATTGCCGTGATAGGCTAGCCGTGTGACCATGTTGGCTTTTGGTTTTTTCGTGATTCGAGCAATATTTGAGAAAATATGGAGAACTCACGAATTTTACTCAAACCTAGGAGTTTCATGAATTGGGGAAATAGTAATTATGAGAAATTAGGAATTGCTAGGTGTGGGACCGGCCACGGCTAGGGCATGGCCGGCCGGCCAAGTTGCCCGGTCTCGCACACCTTTCCCTATTCTATTATTATTTTTCATGAATCCTTGAAGTTATGGAGAGTCCTTGAAGATTTGGAGAATCCATGAAGATATGGAGAATTCATGAAGTTTTGACATAATAATTATAAAAAGCTAAGGATTGTGAGGTGTGGGACCGGCCACGGCTTGGGCATAGCCGACCGGCTAGGTTGCCCGATCCCGCACGCCTCTCCTTATTTTATGATTTATTTGGTGAATCCACCAAGTTATGGATAACTCACGAGTTTTTGCACAAATTAAGAATTTTGATAAGATGGAGAACCCTCATGAGTTTATGAAAATAAAATAAGAAAAAATAATGAGAGGGGCGCGGACCGACTGGGCTAGGGTACGGCCGGTCGGCGGGCCGGTGGCCTACCGTGAGCGCCTCCATTATTTTTTATTATTTTAATGTTTTCTCCTGTTTTGCGAAGGATTTCCCATTGTTTCATATTTTTGGATGCTCGTTCGTGCATCTGGGTGCTCAGTCGTGCATCATTGTCGAGTACACTTGCACCATTTTTGTGGGGCTTACTAAGTGATGGTCCAGATGCCCGGTTGTTGAGTATTTATTACTAATTTATGAAATTCAGTGGAGAATAATTCATGAAACTGGGTAATAAAAATGAATAGTTGTTCATTATTAATTCATAGGATCAGATGTGGATTCGACTATGAATTTGGAATAATAAAACGAGCATTACCATCCTATGGGATCGTGAATTCGACCATAGAATCGGAGTAATTAAGATTTATCTATCACCATTTCATGAGACCAGTGGATGAAATCGGAGTAATGATATAATACAGTTGTTTCATTGCTATTCTATGATATCAAGCCGTGGATTCGATCATAGAATAAGAACAATTGTTTATTGCCATTCCATGGGATCAGGCCGTGGATTCGACCATGGAATAGGAGCAATTGTTATTGTCATTCCATGGGATCAGGCCGTGGATTCGACCATGGAATAAGAGCAATTGTTATTGCCATTCCATGGGATCAGGTCGTGGATTCGACCATGTATAAGAGCAATGATAGATTATTCTGGGAATTCAGTAGTGAATGTCACGACAGAGGTAATCTACTTCAGAAAATATATTAGCCAGTTAAAGCGTCACATCTATTCTGAGTGGTGCACAGTCAGGGAGTCACGATGTTGTTTACGACCTGAAGGCATTATTGTTCTCAATATACAGAGAACCGCCTGAATCTATGCACTCTCTCCACATAATCAGGGAACGGTGAAGTGTCACCGACGTTCTGAAGGCGTCCGTCGCCCAACTATTCTTCTATGTGGAGGTGGGTCACTCTCCTGCAGTCAGGGAACAGTGAGTATCACCGACGTCCTGAAGGCGTTAAGTCCTCAATCTATGGAGAACCGCCCAAATATGTTATTCTGCATAGAGGGCACGATGAAATGCCAGGGATCGAACGCTCAGCTAGTAGAGGCTTTTCGAAAACATATTCATCATGGCTTCGAATATATGAATCGTTGCATGCCTGAAAGCCGCGTCAAAAACATGCCTCATGATTTTACGGTTTTGCCCTTTTTTGAAAATCCACCATCTACATTAAGTCCCCTGCTTAGTGGGGAACAATCATGTTTCGTAGTATGCATTAAATGGTGATTTTCAGTCAACGAGAACAGTGGTTGAACTCAGTCTACAAAGGTAGTTTCAGAATCCTCGATTTACCCCAATGATGCCATATACGAGCAAATGCGCGGATGAGGACTCTGATAGTAAGGTGGAGTGTCATCTCATGAGCATGGAGAGATGAGGCACTGCTGATTTGGCATTCGGAAGCTTAGTTATGGTCGATTTAGGATTTGCGGGCCCGAGCCCAAAAAAGGAAACCCATGTTTTATTAGGTTTTGGAAATAAATTTGATATAAAAGGGAAGAAGCCCTAATTTTTTTTTTTTGTGTTTTGATTGACCGACCACTCTTCTCCTCACCATCACTTCACGAGCTGTAGCAGGAAAATTGACCGGAGCCAGTAGCACCGCTGCCCGTCCGATCACCGCATGCTGAATTCCGTCCGGCGCCGACAGGTAAGTTCGTGATTTATTTTTTTTTGCTGCTGGTTTTATGATTGATGAGTTGTCCATAAAACCAAAATCCCATGGCCGTATGCATATGATTTATGAAGGATTTTTAGAAAACGTATGTATATGCACGTTTTTTCGTTAGTCGGAGGAACGAGCAAAAAATCCCTAATATGGAAGAGACACATAAAAATTTGAATAGATATGACCTAGTTGCAGTAGCAAAAGGTTTTTTTTATTAGGTTTCATGAAAACCCAAGTTTGTTTTTGAAGCATGAACTTTGCAAATACTTTTAGAAACGTAGGTTCGTTCGTAAAAGAAATAAATAATAATCTTTAGAATTAAAGGAGTTTTGAAAAAACCTGGAGTTCATGATAAAAATTTGTTTATGAACTCTCGAGATTTTATTTGAAGTATGGAGAGTTCAACAAAAATAGAAAAGCCTCTCGTTTCACAGACGAACGCTCGATTGAGCAAAAGTTTTTTTCTTTTGTGTGCGCGTGACTTATTCACGCTTTATTGAATGAAAATTGAGTTTTTGAAAACACACAATTTATGAGTTTGGTGAATTGTATGTGTGAATTCAGCGATTTTATAGCGTATGTATGCGCAAAAATCAGCGAGTGCTCACATAGAAGGTTATGTGAATTACTCATAGTTTCTCGAAAAGTCGGTGTTGACTCTTGAATAATATGTTTCATGCTCGATTTTGCAGGTTTGAAAGAACGAGCAAGTTTTGGAGGTTTTACGTTGTTATCACTAAGTTCGTGAAATCATAAAGAGGTGAGAATTGAGGAATACCAGTTTTTGCAGACGTTGATGGTCTAGTCGCTTTAATTCCATTGTATTGATGAAATTCATGTATGGATGTTGAAGCAACTTTGTGAAATGGCTGAATCCCGTAGTGTTTATGAAGATGATGTTTCTTCGAGAGATGATGTTTCCACAGACGCCTCTTCCAGAGATGATGGTTCCTCCAGAAATGATGATTCTGAGATTTCTAAGGAGAAAGAGGGAAGTCCCAAGACTAAAAACATTCCCACCGCTAAAGAAAAATTCTTTGTGTATTTGTACAGACCTGAGAAACGTCCCTTAGGCTCCTCATTTCGGTTGCTGATAAATCCCAGGATCACTAACCGGAATAAATTGGTGTCTCCCCAAGCAGTAATTCGGTTTTGTCTGCAAAGGAAACACTTCACGGCTTCTCAGGTGGAGTTCAAGCTTTCTCGGAGACCTCTGATGCATTTCTACGGATGGGCAAGGCACATGTTAGGTCACAGCCGTGTGAGGGCCATATTGGATAGTGCCCAAGTGACTCGAGCCATTCAAGCTGCTGGAGATTTGATCATCAACCATGATATACCAGGTATGGCATCCTTGCTCGCCCGTTGGTGTGTTCCCACTCACACGTTTATATGCAGATGGGGAGAATTCACCATTACTCTGGAAGATGTAGTTGCTTTGTTGCGTCTTCCGATTACTGGTAATTTTCCTGAAGAACTTTCGATAGAGGAGAAGGAGATATCTGACGTATTAGAAGCCAAGATGCACGAATTCAATGAGTCACCCGTATCCTTCTATGCTCGATGGTTATCACACTGGTGGCCAAGAGATAGAACTCCTGAAGGACTGGTTGATGTCGTTTTAACAATTGCGGCTTTCTTGTGTCTGTGGCTCTCCAGGGATATCTTTGAAGATTGTGGACACTTGCTGAAGCCGTTTGTGATTCGCTTTGACATTAAGATGGCCAAAGGTGAGAAAATTCCCATTGGCAGTCTATTTTTGGGTTTTTTGTTCGCCAACTTGGACTCTTTAGTTATAGACTCCAGTATTTCTGATGGCTTCATGAAAGTTGAGACGTATGTCAATACCATGTTTCTCCAAGCGTTGATGTGGGAGCATCTTGAGAGTTACGCCCCAATTTCCCATAGCATTTTGCAAGGACGCAAGGTCGACACTCGTCATTCCCTCCTTGAGGAGAATAATGCTAGGATCATGCGCTGGTCAAGAAAACAACCACAATATAAGATATGCATTACTACGTTTTGGACATTGAGTCTGAGTTCAACTTCCACCCATGGGTGTCGATTCCTTCTCTATTCTCACAATTGATCACTTTTAATGTTGCTGAAGAGAATATCATGTTGAGTACTGGTGCTGGTCTGGCGAAGGAGAGAGATATTTTGTCTTGAGTTGCACTCCTGGTTTCTTGATATCAGTAATGAACGGAGGATTCCAGGTTGAAGAATATAACATTGATAGAGCCGCTAGACAGATGGGACTTGATTAATGCGTTCCGGGCCATCAAACAAACAAGCCGGAGATTGAGTATCTGAAGGCTCACTTAGACTGCACCCATGTGGAAGGAAATAAATATTTATTCCCATGTTCTGACCGAGACACCTTCGTAACTCCTGGTTATATAGACTTTTGGCGTCAGCAACTTGAGCGTGTATACTGGTAGGTTTCTAAAAAGACCTACAAACTAATACCGCAAGTGCACGGTGTCGATTGTAGCTTGTGCAAATACGGGTCGAATCCACAGGGACTAGGGTGTGTAAGTTGAAGTTTCCTAAACTGTTTTCTAAGCTTAACAGAGAACAAAGGCAGTAGCCAAAGGCAAGGCAGTGAAGTAAAATAAAGACAATGAAGCAAAGGTAACAGTGGCAGTGAGGCAGTGAGGGAAAGAAACAGTGAATTTAGGCTTAATCACTAAGGCTTTTGATTCCACCTCTAACCTATGCTAAGTCAATTTTCAATACTAACTCATGTTCTTGCCCCTTGTTTAGATATTAGTGAGATTCTAGCCTCAGATAACTATCTAGATAGCAGTGGAGGTTCAAGCCTGCTGCTTATCAAAGAGGTGGTTTTAAGAGAAGGATTTAGGGTCACTAAGTTAAGTCTAGTCCTAGTAGTAATTGGGGCTCTCACACTGCAACTACCCGCAGATAATCCACTTAGATGATTAAACCTTCCTAAAGGATAATCTAATTACAGCTAAAATGTTCTTCCATAGCACTAACTGTCTGATTAGAGCACAACTAGTCTAAGGTTTGAACAATAAACATTAATCATGAGCTGCAGCACCATCAATCACAGGGTTATCCTAACTACAATGTATGCTTGACATACACCGTGAGAGCAATGTGATGAAATGCTTAAATTATAACTGTCCTACACAGTTTCAGAACACAAGAACATTGTCTACACATTAACCAACTAGCATTAGCATGGAAGCTTCATCTCAACCTTAGCAAGTGATAAATTAAAACATGATGAATATGTGAAAATAAAACTGAATTTGAAAGTGAAACAAAAACAGAACATGAACAATTGAGGAACTGGCTAGTCCAGTCCTCTTGGTGGTGCACTGGCTAGTCCAGGCATGTCTTCTAACACATACCCACACATCATATTTATAGTTACAAGCTTCAATTAGGGTTCTACACAAGTTTTCCCCAAATCCCCAAAAACAGCAGAAATTAGGGTTACTGATTTACCTAATTTGATGGGATGATTCGTTCCCATGTCTTCGACCCATCCTTACTCTGCTCTTCCTTCTCCATCTCCTGTTCCAACTGCTCCTCTAGCTCGAGCTATTTTATCAATTTCTCTTCTTTCCTGTCTCTGAAACCCTAGGAGAGAAATTGGTATGATAGCTGGCTAGAAAGAAGGGGAAATAGATGGGGTTTCGTTAGGTAATAGCCATGATGGCTTTTGGTGGTGGTTGTGGCAGTTGAGGAAGGTGGTGGTGATGATGGTGGTGCGGCAGGGTATGGTGGTGTTGCAGAGGGTGAGGGAGAAAGAGAAGAAGTCGATGGAAAATGGATTGGGGTGCGTTTGTTTTGGGTATAGGGTATTTGGCACTCGGGTGTTGAGCGGGTTTAGCAATTGTTGATGAACAGCGAGGATGAGACGTTGGATGCGAAGATGATGGATCGATCTAACGGCGAGACAGAAGGAAGCGAGGAGCGACCGTTGGATGCGAAAGTACAACGAAACTGACAGCTCAAGATGAAGTTAGGTGATGTAGTGTTTGACAGGAGCTTCAGACTTCGATGCACGACGATGAAGCGACCGTAGGATGCATCTGTGGATCCAATCTGACGGCTACGAGCTTAGGCAGGCTTTGGGCTTGGTCTTGGACTTAGGTTATATTTTGGGCTTAGACAATTCTGAGCCCACTTCTTCTTTAAGAACAAATTCTTCCTTCCAAGCCCACTTCTAGTTGATCCGGCTCTTGCAAACATCATTCTTCGCTGCCTTTCTGCGGGAGTCTTTGCCGTTTCTTTGCTCTTTTCACTTCGTGAGTTAACCGGGCTTTATTTAGTACCTAAAAATGCAAAATTAATTAAGAAAAGTATTTATTCTTGAAAACAATGAAAATACAGAATATGGGATAAAATGTAGAATTAATGCACAAAAGATGAGTTAAATGCCAAGAAAAATATATAGAAATATGCACTTTTTAGCACTCATCAAATACCCCCAAACTTGAATTTTACTTGTCCTCAAGTAAAAAAAAACTAAGGAAATCCTACCTATACCACTGTCGCTGGTCTCTCGATTGCATTTAGCGAATGCAATAAGCCTTTTAAACCACTAAGTGTCCCTAGTGGACGAGTGAAGTCTCGTGAAGGTTTGCTTAGAACGTACCTACAAAGTTCTAGGCCAAAATATAAGCTCATATTCCATCAAATGTGACATGTGCAAGTCAGTTTAAGCTCACAGCAAAATGGAGATGTCAATCTAGCTTTCTAAGGCACAATCCTTGCACTGATAACAAATAAAGACATGTGATAAGAGTGTAAAGTGTATCTACACATGTGTAAAGAAAGATCGGATGTTATGACTACTAATCACCAAGAGATAGTTTTTAGGCTAAGAACCAAATTCTAAGCCAAGCTAGCTGTCCGGCTTTACGAGAATTGTGAATGTTCACCCAATGAGTTGGTGATATTTCAGTTTACCCGCGTTATACATCGATGGCTGCACCCTCCTTGCTTATTACAAGACTATTTACAACAAAAAGATGACTCTTTACATGACTCTTATTTACATTGATTACTCTCTTTTATTTTTGGAACAAGAGAGAACTATTGTCTTTAACATGACAAAACATGGAATAAATAAATACTTGATTGATTTTTTTTAATTTTTTTTCTGATATTTTTTTGATTTTTCTGAATTTTTCTGATTTTTCTGATTTTTTTTTTTTGAAGAAATAACTTTGATATTTACAACATAGTGACACTTTTGATACATGAACAAAAAGAAAAACATAATTACATGACTCTTAGCAAGAGGTGGCCCTTATCGAATGCATCCGGTCAAATTCTATGGTTGCTTTTCTTAACGTATCCTCCAACTTCTATCCCAGCCAACCAAAGAACAAGCTAGTCAAGTCTCATTCAGTATTCTAAAGTGATTAGCAATCTAACTTCCTATCAAACACCTTGAAGATCGAGGCTATACATGTATTGGTAGATCGTGCGCATGCAAGTTTCTTATCACATGTGAATTGTGCTAGAATCAGGGTGCCTAAATATCTAGACTAAGACTCCTAAAATTTACATATTTGCACAAGAGTCAACATTTCAAGGTAAAAGAGCTCCATTTTTATGTTTTTATCATTTTTTAATTTTTTAATTTCAATTTTTCAATTTTTTCAAAAAGAAGGAGTTCTTGTTTTCAATTATAACATGTTATCAAAGTATCTACTCTTTACCCCCAAACCTAAACTAAACATTGTCCTCAATGTTCCAAAATATGAAAAGAATTATAACATACGAAGAGGATTATGCTGAGTAGAGAAAAAGGAAAGAGAATACCCGATTTGACGGCGAAAGCAAAATTAGAACTCCGTTATTCAAGGAAAAAATCCAACATATTTCAGTTAAGAGTCACATTGGATTAGCAAAAATATGTACAAAAGAAACAAAAGATTTAACTAAGAAACTATCTACTAGATTCTATACAAGAAAATTTGGTTTTTAATGGGATTGGACTTTTTGGGAAAAATTTGGTTTTGTCGGAAGACATTTGGTTTTGTTGGGAATGAAAAACATTTGGTTTTTGATGGGAAAGAGAAAATTTTGGTTTTAGGGAAAAAGAAAATTTTGGTTTTTAGGGAAAAAGGCCCAGCTGACAACTTATAGTTGAGTACGAGGCCCAACTGTTCAGTAAACCAAGCCCAGAAGTTAAGTTTCAGTTGGGTTTTGGGCTAGCTGTTTAGCCAAAAGACTAAGCCCAACTGGGCTTTGAAAACGTTTTACAAATTTTTGTTTTGGGTCAAGCCCACAGTTCAGAAATTCAAATTTCAGGGTTGAAACCCACAGTTCAGAAACATTCAGTTGCTTGCAATCATACAATTTCAGTTTCAAATTTTTGCTAAGAGCCCAGAGTTTTAATGGGAGAATACAATACCCCAAACCCAGTAAACTGGGTTGTATGCTTAGCTGGTTTTTGCCTCAGCCCAGTTGTTCTGTTTTTCTTTTTAGTTGCACATCCCAGTTGTTCTTGGTTCTTTGCACCAGGCTCAGCAACAGCAGCTACAGCTACAGCAGGTTCAGGCTTCAGCAGCAGCACAGCAGCAGGCTCAACAGTAGCAGCAGAGACTCAGCAGCAGCACCATAAGGCACAGAGCAACAGCAGAAACAACAACAGCTGCAGCAGCTCAGCAGGCAGCCAGCAACAACAGCAGCAACAGCAGCACCAGGCAGCCAGCAACAACAGCAAGTCAGGCAGCAACATGCCAGCAGCAAGGTGGCAAGCCCAATGGTACCTGCACTCAACAGAGATGATCAGTCTCTTTGAAGAAAAGTGAGGCAGAAGCAAGGGAAGAATGCAATAATGAATATGCAGTGCAAGATGCAAAAATGCAAGATGATGCAAATATGAAGATGAAGATGCAATGATTACAGCTAAATGCAGATGATGATGCAGGAGATGCAAAACTACAGTTACATGCTAAGTTACAGCTAAAGCAGCTAAAACAGTTATACTAAGTTACACGAAACAAGCTAAGTTACAGCTAAGTTTGAAAACAGAAAAGCAAGAGCACAATTTTTTTTTTTTTTTTTTTTTTCAACTACACAGCACCAGTCCCCGGCAGCGGCGTCAAAAACTTGGTGGCTTGGGAATGTGTGTAAAATAAGAGAATAAGAAGCCTACATGTTATAACCGCAAGTGCACGGTGTCGATTGTAGCTTGTGCAAATACGGGTCGAATCCACAGGGACTAGGGTGTGTAAGTTGAAGTTTCCTAAACTGTTTTCTAAGCTTAACAGAGAACAAAGGCAGTAGCCAAAGGCAAGGCGGTGAAGTAAAATAAAGACAATGAAGCAAAGGTAACAGTGGCAGTGAGGCAGTGAGGGAAAGAAACAATGACTTTAGGCTTAATCACTAAGGCTTTTGATTCCACCTCTAACCTATGCTAAGTCAATTTTCAATGCTAACTCATGTTCTTGCCCCTTGTTTAGATATTAGTGATATTCTAGCCTCAGCTAACTATCTAGATAGCAGTGGAGGTTCAAGCCTGCTGCTTATCAAAGAGGTGGTTTTAAGAGAAGGATTTAGGGTCACTAAGTTAAGTCTAGTCCTAGTAGTAATTGGGGCTCTCACACTGCAACTACCCGCAGATAAGCCACTTAGATGATTAAACCTTCCTAAAGGATAATCTAATTACATCTAAAATGTTCTTCCATAGCACTAACTGTCTGATTAGAGCACAACTAGTCTAAGGTTTGAACAATAAACATTAATCATGAGCTGCAGCACCATCAATCACAGGGTTATCCTAACTACAATGTATGCTTGACATACACCGTGAGAGCAATGTGATGAAATTCTTAAATTATAACTGTCCTACACAGTTTCATAACACAAGAACATTGTCTACACATTAACCAACTAGCATTAGCATGGAAGCTTCATCTCAACCTTAGCAAGTGATAAATTAAAACATGATGAATATGTGAAAATAAAACTGAATTTGAAAGTGAAACAAAAACAGAACATGAACAATTGAGGAACTGGCTAGTCCAGTCCTCTTGGTGGTGCACTGGCTAGTCCAGGCATGTCTTCTAACACACACCCACACATCATATTTATAGTTACAAGCTTCAATTAGGGTTCTACACAAGTTTTCCCCAAATCCCCAAAAACAGCAGAAATTAGGGTTACTGATTTACCTAATTTGATGGGATGATTCGTTCCCATGTCTTCGACCCATCCTTCCTCTGCTCTTCCTTCTCCATCTCCTGGTCCAACTGCTCCTCTAGCTCGAGCTATTTTATCAATTTCTCTTCTTTCCTGTCTCTGAAACCCTAGGAGAGAAATTGGTATGATAGCTGGCTAGAAAGAAGGGGAAATATATGGGGTTTCGTTAGGTAATAGCCATGATGGCTTTTGGTGGTGGTTGTGGAAGTTGAGGAAGGTGGTGGTGATGATGGTGGTGCGGCAGGGTATGGTGGTGTTGCATAGGGTGAGGGAGAAAGAGAAGAAGTCGATGGAAAATGGATTGGGGTGCGTTTGTTTTGGGTATAGGGTATTTGGTACTCGGGTGTTGAGCGGGTTTAGCAATTGTTGATGTACAGCGAGGATGAGACGTTGGATGCGAAGATGATGGATCGATCTAACGGCGAGACAGAAGGAAGCGAGGAGCGACCGTTGGATGTGAAAGTACAACGAAACTGACGGATCAAGATGGAGTTAGGTGCTGTAGTGTTTGACAGGAGCTTCAGACTTCGATGCACGACGATGAAGCGACCGTAGGATGCATCTGTGGATCCAATCTGACGGCTACGAGCTTAGGCAGGCTTTGGGCTTGGTCTTGGACTTAGTTTAGAGTTTGGTCTTAGACAATTCTGAGCCCACTTCTTCTTTAAGAACAAATTCTTCCTTCCAATCCCACTTCTAGTTGATCCGGCTCTTGCAAACATCATTCTTCGCTGCCTTTCTGCGGGAGTCTTTGCCGTTTCTTTGCTCTTTTCACTTCGTGAGTTAACCAGGCTTTATTTAGTACCTAAAAATGAAAAATTAATTAAGAAAAGTATTTATTCTTGAAAACAATGAAAATACAGAATATGGGATAAAATGTAGAATTAATGCACAAAAGATGAGTTAAATGCCAAGAAAAATATATAGAAATATGCACTTTTTAGCACTCATCATATACAAGTTTGTAATGGATGTTCAGTCCCCAATTCAAGAGTTCCCCTCTTCTGACATGATTTCCGGTCGACCCAGGATGACATACCTTCCTGGTGATGATAAGAGGAAAACGTCTCCGAATGCGTCACAAGTAAGTCCCCTTTTTTGTGATTTTAGCTGAAGTATGCCGATCACGTTTTAATTGCATTGTTGTACTTGTGATAGGGTGGTCGTGCTGTGAGGCCTCGAATCGACGTAAACTCTCCAAACTTTCAAGAAAGTCTCCAGGGAGGAGAAGGCAGGAGTAAGACATCTCATAGAATGATACCAAAAAATATACAGTCCCCTGCCGCTTCTTTGATGAGTTGTTAGCACTTTTCTTCATTGTAACTTCCTCGTCCATGTAATTAGGATCTTAAAAGAATATTTTCAATCCATTCCAGAATCCATCGGTTATTGATGGTCTCCATTTTGCTCTTGGTCGAACAATTCAGGAATCCAGCACTGAGGAGGTTGACGTAAGTATTCCCTTTTCGCACCGATAATTGTAACGTGCCTTAGGATGAATGAGTGATGATTGTTGTTGATGTGTACAGGAGGAAATCACTGTGGATAAGGAGCATGTTGATGAAGCACATTCCTCTTTGGATCATGGAAGCATGGAGATTTCCCGAAATCCCGAATCGAATGAAGATAACGGAGTTGCCAATGGAGGTTCCAACATTGACGAGCCCTCAAATGGTTTAGAGACTCCTTTAGTAAGTATTTCTCCTGTGGTCTCTTCATATAAGTATGAGGTTGCTGATTTGTGCATGAATGAATGAGAACCCATATGAATATATGAATAATTTTGCCGAAATACGTCACCAGAAAATTTCAGACTTCAGCTTTTAATGAAAACACCGTAAAAACTTAGTTTGGTGTCGGATTTTTAATGTCTGCATATGCATCCTCAAGCCCAGGAAATTTCCAAGCTTTGGTGAAGAAGCTTATCGAATTTTGAGCATGTTTAGGGCCTGAAAAAGGCGAAACAGTAAAGTTCCAGGAGACTTTCAGAACTTTTCCAGATTGCATGTAGTTCAATGTTTTGGCCACATCTCCTTGCTCGTTCATCCAATTGTTATGAAATTTTGACATGTTGTATAGGACTTCCATACGAAGAGAATGGTATATAAACCAACTATATATTCCACACCAATTTCTCCCAGTTCGTCATTGAACACAGGGCAGTGTAAAGTTTTTTCAGCTGCGTCTCTTTGAAAACGTGTTTCACGACTTTTATGCTACTTGTACATGTCTTAGATGCATAATAAGGAACTTAGATGATGTTAGTTTACTTAATTGCTTAATTTAATGGTTGTATTGGATTTCCACACTTGGATTATTCTAATCCGATGTAATCTTCGCATTAGGTGCCGAATGTCGAAGTTGGGAATCATGGATCCAATAATGACAGTTTGGACAATCCTGGAGCTGTCGGTGATGAGACTCCCAACCCTGCAACTAAAGGTCATAAAGTGCTGGTTGTTGATGTCGTGGAGGTGGTGGAAACTCCAGTTGTGCCCGAGATGGTGGAACCCAAATCAACAATAGCAGATGCAGTTTCGTCTGAAGTCGTCTCTATGATTTTTGATGCTGCTCCAGTAATTGAGAAGCGTATGATAGTGCATGAATATTCCAATGCAGGGATTGCTTTTGATCCTCCATTCGGTGAGTTACTCCCATATCACCAGTTTTTTGGCGGATTTAGCGATCCCATCGGATATGCTGCTATGTACGAGAAATTATGGGAAATGTATGGACACATCGTTGTTACTCAGGATCCAGGACATAGTTATTTCTTGACGAGGCAAGTAGAATCCATCTTGCGTGTTACAAATGATATCCGGATCACAGCCAGAAATGTTGTTACCCGAGATGTACTCTTTGATTGGGAGTACAACTTGAAGAATGCTGAAGAACTTGGCTTCAATCTGAAGTGGCTTCGTCAGAAGTTTGAGGCTATCATGAAGGCATTAGAGGGTGATGCTCCTTTCCCCACTAGTGATGCTGTGATGAAGAAGATGAATGAAGTTGCTGAACTGACCAAGAAGCTGGAGGCGGAAAAGGCAGCTTTAAAAGTCTTGGAGGAGGCAGAGGAGCGGAAATCTTTCTTTGATGGCTTTCTTTAGTTTTCTTTTCATGAATATTGAACTTCCGAGAGATGTGAGATTTTATTTGGGTTTTGATTTTCGATAGTTATTGAATTTATGAGGATTTTCTTTTGGATTTGGATTTGATAGAGATTTTTCTTAAATAAAGAACTTTGATAAATTGCTGAATTTTCAAATACTGAGTGCAAGTATGCACACGTTTTGGAGGAACTAAAAATACAAGTAAAAGAAAATCCTAAGGTGTAATCGTCAGATGTTTTGAGCGTTTTCCTTGGATATAAAACATCCAATGCTGAATGCTTCATGCGTCGAAAATCTTGAGCCAATTCTCATGAATTACTGGTACACTCGTGTTGCCTTTGATGTCCGCCAATTTTTAATATCCTCCAGCAATCGACTTAGCAACCATAAAAGGTCCTTCTCAGTTCGAATTCTTTGCGGAATGCAAATTGCGCCTGGTTTCCTTAAGAACTAAATCTCCTTCATGAAATTTGTTAGGCTTAGTTGCCCGTTCCTTGAATATTTTCTGCTGGTTCGGAATTACTCGTGGTTTCCATGCTGGTGAAGATTTTTGTGCCACATGTGGACATTCATGCAAGAAAGAGTATGTTGGGTATCTCTTATCGAACTTAGCCAGGTCTTCAGCGATAAACCTTTCAATGGGGTGTGTAGTTGGAAGGGACTCCAACCATTCAGTGTAATATTGCTGAGGTGAGACTATCCACTCATAGCGTTTGATGATGGCTTGGTCGTGAGTGAGATTAAGTCCCCGGAATAGGCTAGCATACTTGAAAGTTGGTAATACATATGCATTATGAGGAGTAAGACTTTCCTGAGTGCGGAACCTCCTGACGAATTCGTTGGGGATTTCCTCAGGTTTTTGCGTGAATTCCATCAAAGCTTCGACCTTTTCCAAATGCTCGAAAGGTTGATCATCCTCTGAGTCAGAGCTTTCTTCTTAGGCGGAGAAGTGTGCAACTGAGGATTAAGATATCGTGGAAACTTTTCCATCATGAATCCATGCTCGCCCAAGAACCATGTCGTATCCAGGATATTCTTTGATTATGAAGAATTTAGTTTCTGTCCAGGTAGAATCACTTTTTATGTTGAGAATGATGTATCCGTAAGCATCCCTGGAGATTCCTTCATGACCTCTAATTGAGACATGAGCATGAGTTGCTTCTTGACGGGTGATGCCAGCAGCTCTGAAGGTTTTCAAAGGGATGATGTTAACAGCAGTGCCAACGTCGACTAATGCTCGTTTGAATTCATTTCCCTTGAGATGCACCATGGTGAGAAATCCCCAGTCGTACATTTCTTTGTCTGTCACTGGAGGCTCAGGGAATGTCTCCTGAATTGTCAGTCGTTTTCCTGACACAATATGGTTCAGTGCAACAAACATATCGTCTCTCTGAGATCTTGACAAGTACAGCAACTCGCAGACGTGTTCAATTAAGGATTGAACTGCTTCCTTGACCGGCTGCTCGGAGAGTGCGAATGTTCTGATTGGGAGAGGCTTTCTGTGCAATCCCTCAGTCCTCAGTTCCCCTGAGTCGGCCTTTTCTTTGAAAATGCGCTTCAAATTTCTGCAATCACTTGTTGGATGACTGACATATCTATGGAAATGGCAGTAGCGTGCGTTTCCCTTTGTTCCGCGGTTGGTTCCTTTTTGACAGGAGGTAGTTTGATTGCACCGTCTTGGATCCAGACTTCCAGTAGATCGATCACTTCTTCAATGGGAAAAGGGAAATCAGGAACTTCCTCATCATTCTGTTGAGGTTGTGCGTTCCTAGTCTGGTTGTCCTTCCTTGGAGCTTTTGGAGGGTGAGACATTGGAGAACCATTCTTATGCTGCTGTGCGTCGGCTTTTCTCTTGCTCCCTTCAGCAACATTCATGGAAGCTTCAACGTTGTACTGCTTGTTGATCAGACGCCGAGAGGTGCTGCTTCGATTGTCTTTCGATTCCTCCACTTTGATAGTTTTAGTTATTTCGAGCAAGGCAGGAGCGGTAGTCGCTGATCGCTTGGCCTCTTCATGCCATCAATGTACAAGCCCACCAGTTGTCGTTCAGTAACGTTGGGATCATGACAATCTAAAGCTTGAACTCGGAAACTCTTCACATAATCATTTGGATTTTCGGCAGTCTTCTGAGCAATCCTTCTCAAGTCAGAAAGAGTAATTTGCTCAGAGACAAAAAATAATTTTCTGTAGAAAGTGTTGATCATTTCTCCCCAATTAGCTATGCTCCCTGGTGCGATGTTGTTGTACCAGGTATATGCTCGACCCGTCAGGGATTTTGAAAACTCCTTCAAGCGGACAACATGGTTGTGTTCATGCTCTCCTAATGCTTCCAAGGATCGAGAAACGTGTTCTCGGGCATTCCCCGTTTCGTTGTAGAGTGTGAATGTTGGAGAAGTGTAGCCCTTTGGGAGAGGGATCCTTTGTGTGGCTGCAGGGTATGGAGGCTGATGGCGGTGCACGGTCGTTGTATGACCCCTTCCTCTATTCTCCATAAAACGCTCCAAGTCTTCACGGGTGATGAAACCGGCAGGTCGAGGTTCTGCAGCTTTGCGGGTTTCATCGTCATCAGGGACTGGAATAACCTCAGGATCGGTATTCGGAGAAGTTTCCTTGTCTTTTCCCTTCTCTTGAGTTTTGTCTGACATTTTGTCAGTGAGAATTTTGAGATAGTTGAAAAGTTCTTTCTGAGTAGCAGCCATGTCAGTTTGATTCTTGGAGAGAACTTCTTGGACCTTCATGAGATCGCCTATGATAGGCGGATTTTCTCTGATTTCTTCTGGATGTCGCCCGAAAAGAGGATGATTTTCGACATTGGTGTGAGGAGGAGTAATGTCACCACCATTATTAGAAGCAGGAACGGTTTCCGGAGTACCACCACTGTTGTTGTTGGTACTAGCGTTGTTGGTGTTGGGATTTGTAACTGAACCTGACCTAAGATCGACAATCTTTGCGAAAATAAGAGATTGAAACCGAGAGATTAATCTCCCACTGTGGTCGCCAATCTGTGGATGGGGAAAAACGGGTCGCCGGTTTTGCGGGAAGTGGAGAGACGGGCTTGGCGTCAAGACTCCTCGACCGGGAAAAATGTTAATCCTCACACAGATGCACCGCTGCAAAGGGGGTGTTTAGATTCGGGAAATCAATATGTATGACTCCGGCCTAAACCAAGACAATGGCCGTTCCAGAGTCAATTCGGTCGCAAAGAGGGAGATGGGTTTATCTGTAGGAGGGAAGCTTATTATTGTATGGGATCAGTGATGATCGAGGATTGTGGGTGTGTTGAAGGTTTCTGCAATAATGGTGAACTGATGAAGTTGAGTTATGTGAATAAGTTTGTATCGAGTTGCTGACAGAAAACGTTGATACTGATGATTTGTCGTCCTCGATTTTGACTTATTTATATTGCAAGAATGATGAACCACTAATCCCTGTAAGCGTGACGGTTTCTTGAGTGAAAGAGTGAGAAAGTGGGAGATCATGGTAAAGTCAGTTCCATGTCGTTTGGAGACTTGACTGATCGTGCACCCACTACTTTACTAACTCCTTTAACCGTTTACACGACTTACACACATTTCTCGTTGTGGATGAATCCACGTGCCGTAGACCGCCAGACCAAAACCATAAGTGATATCCTCCCATTTGTGACGTGATTTATGTCTCACAAGTCGTGGAGTCTACAGGGTAGACGTGTTTTGATTAGTCAATTGTTGACTGATTAGACAAAGAGTCTAAGTTTTGGTGAATCGAGCATGAATGGTGAATGCTCAGCGATTCATGGATCGAACGTGTAGTTATTTGAACGGACGTCAGTATTGTTGATTCATTGATGAATTACTGACTAGTTGAACGATTGAGAAAGTAATGCTCAATTCTGCGAACTACGAGAATTTAATGAGCAACTGAGCAAGTATTGCTCAATTCTGCAAATATTGAGAATTTGATGGACAACTGAGCAAGTATTGCTCAACTCTGCAAATTACTAAATATTAAGAATTTGATGGGAAACTGAGCAAGTATTGCTCAATTCACCAAATTAATGATTTTGATAATCTGACGTGCAACTAAGCAAGTATTGCTCAATTCGACGTTGCCGAATATTGATTATATTCGGGTAATCGAGCAAGTGTTGCTCGATTCAGCCAATTATTTACTGGTGACGTGACCCAGTAAAATATCAATTAAAATATTGATGTTGATTAGTGAATCAACGTAAATTTTAGTAGTGTTCGAAGAGTGCTCAGAATGATGGTTTCACAGAGCGTTCATTCGAAAACCTTAATTTTTGGTCAATCCTCCATCAATTGGGGAATTGCTGAAATTGATCATGAATGATAGGGACCGACCACATGGTATGAGGAACATCCATGTGGTGCCACGCATTGGGATTCTCAGTTTGAGAGTTGGTGAGAAATCATGAATAAATGGTGGATTCACCATTTACTGAAAATATTGCTGGGTTCAACATTAGGTGTAAAACCTAGGTATGAGAGATGAGGACCGACCAAGAGGGTATGGGACCGGATCTAGGTGGTCACGTGACCAGTTATTGGTCGTTTGGAGGATTCTCCAGTTGGTTGGAGAGAGTTCGGGCCCAATATGAGCAATTGAGCAAATTAGGTCAGAATTGTGAAAACGTGTGGTACCGGCTTCGTGCAATCCCTAGGAACGACCTGGTCGGTCATAGAGGCACGCATGTGTTACCATTATGTTCGTGTCTCCATACTGAGAGTTTCCGTATTTTCTGATGCGCATTTGAGCAATATCGTGAATTTTCAAAAGAGTTTCATCTTGGCTGAGAATTCTCGATTTTTTGGTGGAATGAGCATGTATGCTCAATTCATCAATATTTTAAAAATATAAAAATATTTTAATATTTAAAATCGCCGTGAGAGGCTAGTCGTCCGTGTGACCATGTTGGCTTCTGGTTTTTTCGTGATTCGATCAATATTTGAGAAAATATGGAGAACTCACGAATTTTACTCAAACCCAGGAGTTTCATGAATTGGGAAAATAATAATTATGATAAATTAGGAATTGCAAGGCATGGGACCGGCCACGGATAGGGCATGGCCGGCCGGCCAAGTTGCCCGGTCCCGTACACCTTTTCCTATTTTATTATTATTTTTCATGAATCCTTGAAGTTATGGAGAGTCCTTGAAGATATGGAGAATCCATGAAGATATGGAGAATTCATGAAGTTTTGACATAATAATTATAAAAAGCTAAGGATTATAAGGTGTGGGACCGGCCACGGTTTGGGCATGGATGGCCGGCTAGGTTGCCCGGTCTCGCACGCCTCTTTTTATTTTATGATTTATTTGGTGAATCCACCAAGTTATGAAGAACTCACGAGTTTTGCACAAATTAGGAATTTTGCTCAGATGGAGAACCCTCATGAGTTTATGAAAATAAAATAAGAACAAATAATGGGAGGGGCACGGACCGACCGTGGCTAGGGCAGGGTGGGCCCACCGTGAGCGCCTCCATTATTTTATTATTATTTTAATGTTTTCTCCTGTTTTGCGAAGGATTCCCCATTGTTTCATATTTTTGGATGCTCGTTCGTGCATCTGGGTGCTCAGTCGTGCATCATTGTCGAGTACACTTGCACCATTTTTGTGGGGCTTACTCAGTGATGGTCCAGATGCCCGGTTGTTGAGTATTTATTACTAATTTATGAAATTCAGTTGAGAATAATTCATGAAACTGAATAATAAAAATGAATAGTTGTTCATTATTAATTCATAGGATCAGATGTGGATTCGACTATGAATTCATAATAATAAAACGATCATTACCATCCTATGGGATCGTGGATTTGACCATAGAATCGGAGTAATTAAGATTTATCTATCACCATTTCATGAGACCAGTGGATGAAATCAGAGTAATGAGATAATACAGTTGTTTCATTGCTATTCTATGAGATCAAGCCGTGGATTCGATCATAGAATCAAAACAATTGTTTATTGCCATTCCATGGGATCAGGCCGTGGATTCGACCATGGAATAGGAGCAATTGTTATTGCCATTCCATGGGATCAGGTCGTGGATTCGACCATGGAATAGGAGCAATTGTTATTGCCATTCCATGGGATCAGGCCGTGGATTCGACCATGGAATAGGAGCAATGATAGATTATTCTGGGAATTCAATAGTGAATGTCACGACAAAGGTAATCTACTTCAGAAAAGATATTAGCCATTTAAAGCATCACATCTATTCTGAGTGGTGCATAGTTAGGAGTCACGATGTTGTTTACGACCTGAAGGCGTTAGTGTTCTCAATCTACGGAGAACCGCCTGAATCTATGCATTCTCTCCACATAATCAGGGAAAGGTGAAGTGTCACCGACATCCTGAAGCCGTCCGCCGCCCAACTATTCTTCTATATGGAGGTGGGTCACTCTCCTGCAGTCAGGGAACAATGAGTATCACCGAATTCCTGAAGGCGTTAAGTCCTCAATCTATGGAGAACCGCCCAAATATGTTATTCTGCATAGAGGGCACGATGAAATGCCATGGATCGAACGCTCAGCTAGTGGAGGTTTTTCGAAAACATATTCATCATGGCTTCGTAAAATATGAATCGTTGCATGCCTGAAAGCCGCGTCAAAAACATGCCTCATGATTTTACGGTTTTTCCCTTTGTTGAAAATCCACCATCTAAAATTACATGATCAAATTTTTCATGCCACTGTTTAGGTGCTTGTTTTAAACCATACAGAGATTTGTTAAATTTGCATACTTTGTCTTCAAACCCTTTCACAACAAAACCTTCAGGTTGATCCATATAAATTTCTTCATTCAATTCACCATATAAAAATGCAGTTTTAACATCCATTTGATGTATATGCAAATCATAAATAGAAGCAATAGCAATCAGCATCCTAATAGAAGTGATTCTTGTGACCGGTGAATAGGTATCAAAGAAATCTAATCGTTCTTGTTGTCTATTGCCCTTATCTACCAACCTAGATTTGTGTTTTTCTATAGTTCCATCTGTTCTAAGATTCCTTTTGAAGACCCACTTGCAACCTATGGTTTTACTACCAAGAGGTAAGTCTACAAGCTCCCAAGTTTCGTTTTGTTGAATGGAATCCCACTCATTAATCGAAGCTTCTTCCCAGAAGGGAGCTTCCGGAGAAGTCATAGCTTCCTTATAGGTTTGGGGTTCAGACTCTACAGTAAGAGTCACAAAATCTGGACCGAAACTTTTCTCGGTTCTAACCCTCTTACTTCTTCTAGGTTCGGTCTCATCATCTAGAGACGGGGGCTGACTAGTTGAAGGAACATCTGAGAGGTCATCGTGGACCCTTTTGCGAGGTCCAGACCCTAAAGGAAAAATGTGTTCAAAAAACACTGCATCCCTAGGTTCCATTATGGTGTTCTGACCAATGACCATGAACCTATAAGCACTAATGTGCTCAAGATAGCCTAGGAAAACACAATCCACAGTTTTAGGTCCTATTTTGGTTTTCTTGGAGCGAGGAATGGCCACCTTGGCCAAACACCCCCACACTTTAAAGAATGCATAGGAAGGTTGTCTACCTCTCCATAACTCATATGGAGTTTTTTCAGATTTCTTAAATGGAACTCGGTTCAAGATATAACAAGTAGAGAGAATTGCTTCCCCCCACAAGTCCGTAGGTAGCCATGAACTAGCTAACATAGCGTTCACCATATCTATGAGTGTTCGGTTTTTCCTTTCAGCTATTCCATTCGACTCAGGTGAAGAAGGTGAAGTAGTTTCATGAATGATGCCATTAAGTTTGCAAAATTCTCCTATAGGTATCACATACTCACCGCCTCGGTCTGACCTAAGAGTTTTAATTGTAACACCTATTTGGTTTTTTACTTCAAGTTTATATAATTTGAAAGCGTCTAAGGCTTCATCTTTACTTCTAAGAAGATAAACCTGACAGTATTGTGAGTAATCATCGATAAAAGTGATGTACCATTTTTTACCTCCTCTAGTTGGTGTTGATTTAAAATCTCCTAAATCCGAGTGGATTAGTTCTAGGGGAGTTGTACTACGTTCAACCTTTTTGTTAAAGGGTTTTCTGGCATATTTAGATTCAACACAAATTTCACATTTATGACCTCTGTCAATGTTTATTTCAGGAATGCAGCCTAAATTAGCAAGTCTTTCAATGGATTTGAAATTAACATGTCCTAGTATATCATGCCATACATGTGAGGAGTCACAAACATAAGCAGAAGAAGATGCATTAACATTCAAGTTCAAAGAAAGTACACTAAGCTTAATCATGTTTTCAGTGACATAACCTTTTCCTACGAAGTCACCACCCTTAGAGATTACAACTTTGTTAGACTCAACTACAAATTTAAAACCTTTACCAAGTAAGATGGTTTCTGAGATAAGATTCTTGCATACGTCCGGGACGTGATACACGTCATTCAATGCGATAGTTTTTCCTGAAGTGAGCTTCAATTCAACCTTGCCTTTTCCCACCACTTTCGCGGTGGAAGAGTTTCCCATAAACAATTTCTCATCGTCTCCTACTTTGTCATAGGAGGAGAAAGCATTTCTGAACTTACAGACATGCCTGGTGGCTCCAGAATCTAACCACCAGTCTCTCACATTGGTCACGTTTGAGACAAGGTTGACTTCAGACACCATTCCAGTAAAATATCCGGAATCATCTACTATGTTTGCCTTATTTTTCTGTTTTGGATCATTTTTGGTCTTTTTAGGTGCCCTACAATCTTTGTCCATATGACCGGTCTTACCAAAGTTGTAGCAGTCACCTTTGATGGTGTTTCTGGAGACACCACCCTTTGGTTTAAGATGGTTATCTTTGGAGTTACGACGTTTGTTACCATTTTTGCTGGATGCAGATTTTCCATCATGCTCTTTCTTTGTTGCAGCATTATCATTTAGGACATGAGCTTTGTTGGACATGTCTTTGCTCAACATCAGGCTCTTGTCCTTGCAGCACAGTAGTTATTCAACTTGGATCTTTTTCCCCAGCTCTATCATGGTGATTTCACGATTCTTGTGTCGCAGCCTCCTCTTGTACTCGTTCTATGAGGGTGGAAGCTTTTCAATCACTGCAGATACTTGTAAAGCTTCATCAATATGCATGCCTTCAGCAAGAATTTTGTTGATGATTGGCTGGAGTTCTATGAATTGTTCTACTACAGGCTTTTCATCAGTCATCTTATATTCCAGAAACCTAGCCACCAAGAACTTCTTGGTTCCAGCAGCCTCAGCAAGATATTTTTCTTCCAGGGCTTCCCATAAATCAAAAGCAGTAGAATTTTCTTTTGCATTATAAAAGTCATACAAGGAGTCATCCAGACAGTTAAGAATATGGTTTTTGCACATGTAATTATTCCTAGTCCACCTATCCAGTCTATATTCATAACCACGGTCATGAAGCCTTCTCGAGGGTCTTTCTAAGGCAACTTCATCTAGCCTTTGGTCTTTTAAGAAGCATAACATTTTGGACTGTCATCGTTTAAAGTCTTTTCCACTAAACTTTGGGGGTTTGTCTACAGTACTCTTTCCCATGTTGTTACAACAAAAATATAGTAATGAAGGATATTTCCTTTAGATTGTTGGAGAAAATGACAACAATCGAAAAAATTGAGAAGAAAATACTTAGCTCAAACCGAAGCTTGACTGATGTTCTTGGAGACTCATAGATAATTGTAGCAGGAACTAGTAGAGGCATGTATGAGATACGCTGACCTAATGGCAATATCGCCTGCTACTCCTCTGAGATGCTATAGCAGTTGGCGAGTCACCTCCAGGATACAACTATTGATAGTACCCCTCAATGTAGCATACAAAGAAGGCACTCTAAGAGCTTGGCAAAGATTTAAGAAGAAAATGAAATAGTTACAGAGAAACTAAAATAGTAGCAGAGAATAATAAGAGAGGAAGAAGCTACTTCTTCTCTGTTGTATGTTTTAAAACTGAGCCTCCTTTTATAGTCAGTCAAAAATTCACCCGTTACTAACAAAGAAAGATTCCCATGCGTATAAAAACATTTTCTGACTTCTGACTAAAGCTGAAAAGAAAAGCAACAGTCAAAAACATTTTCTGACTTCTGACAAAAGCTGAAAAGCAACAGACAAAACAAATATCTGACTTCTGACAAAAGCTGAAATGAAAAGCAGTGATAAGACTTATGCTTTTGTCAGTCAAAGCACGCGTGTTAGACAAAAAATAGAGTGAGATTCTTCATGCGTGTGACAAAACACGTACAAACAAAAGGCTAAGAGATTCTTCTACATATGCGGAAAGCACGAATGAAAATTTCAGTAAAAAGATAGGATCTTATTGAACCCCCACCCCCACACGACCCCGACCGGACGGACGGCGGCGTGCGTGCTTCGGTGTGAAGCACTGCGTGTACGGGAAAGGCAACCTTGCCCTAGTCTAGGTCTTCTCCCTCACACAAAAGTGTGTTGATCCAAAGGGCCATGCCCTTTAGCCAATTCTATGGTATTTAAGTCTAAAACTCTTTAGATTTTAGTCTATGTGGGATTATTTTTTTATCTATTCACATGAAAAAATAATTAGTGGGCAATAGATCTAGGGATCAAATCATAGTCCATGCACATTTGGTTTTACAAAACAAAAACACGTTTTTTCCAACAGTATATTCAATGATTCATGGTACCAAACTTTCGAAAAAAAAAAAAAAAAAAAACCCGAACAAGAAGAATCGACATAGATTCGAAGGAGCTTGATACACAATTAAGTCGTAACTATTCACTATTTAACTGCGAATCTTATCTTATGTTTTCATGCGAACCAAAGGCAAATACTACTAATTCACGGTGTTAGTGATTATACACGAGTCTGCAAGATCTCAATGAAATATTAAATGCTAAGTTAAGTTATTTCTTTCATAGCGGGTTTGGATGCACATAGAAGTTATTTTCTTACTTCTAGAAATATTGGTGATTATACAACAAGAGACTATCTTTTCTCATCTTAATGTAAAAGAGTAGGCCCGATATTTAAATCTAATTAACTTATCATTAAACTAAAGTTTATCGTACCAGACATGCCCATACACAGACTTTTGCATTATTGTAGGTATCAATTGCAACTTGCATCCCACGACTTGCAAAAGTGGTTTATTTTTTTTACTCCGTCAATAATTATTAAGTAAAAAAGCAAAAAGTAATTACAAAGTAGATTAGGCAAAACTTTCCGCAAGGCCCTTTAGAAAGAAAAAGACCTAATTGAAACGGAAATAAACCTCACCAGACCATTCAATTGCTCGCATGAACAAAGGCCTACCCCTCATAAAATTCATAAACATCTTCAGCCAACAAACACGCTTGTTTGGCTAAAGAATCAGCTGAAAAATTAACCTCTCTATAGTTATGAATGTATCTAATGTTGCTATAAAAATCTCGCGACATTCTCCACTTTTGAGCCAAGTCCCACGGAACTTCTCCCTTTTGTAGAGCTTGGATACAGCTCATCGAGTCCGACCTAATGCAAACTCTCGGCACGTTCCACTTTTTTGCTATCATAAGGCCGTAGATGACAACACAGACTTACGCATAAAAGTTTGATCTCCAACATAGGCCAACACATAATGCTCCAAGCATCCTTGAATTAAAATCTCTAAAAGAAGCACTAGCACCAGCTTGGCCTGGATTTCCTAAAGAAGCTCCATAACAACAAATCATAATTTCACCAATTTCAGGAGGCGACCAAGAAACTTCAATTGGCATTGAAAGTTTACATAATCTATGCTGAACTTTGAAGTAATTCAATATACGCAAATCCTCAATAGTGTTGAACATATACCCTTTTAACCTGATTGAATTGTCGCGAATTACCTGATATACTCGGCCCTTAAAACCCAGCCAGTTGATAGCTGCACCTTTAAAAAAATCCTTATTTTGAAGCTTCCATAATTTCGTGGTGATTTTCAAATTAGCCACAAGTCCTTAATCATTTTACTACATCCCTTGGAAGCCTTGTACGAGACTACCAAGTCTTCACTTGGCCGTAACTTAAAAATGCCAGCAACCCAAGCCCAAATTCGTTTGGAAAAACGGCAATGCCAAACAATATGGCTAACAGATTCTGAAGTCTTCTTACATATGCTGCACCGAGTTGGCATAGGCCTTCCCGTCATCTTAATCACATTATCTTCAGAGGCGCATCATTCTTTTCTCCAAATCTTCCAATATTGCACGCCCAAATTAGGATGAATAATGGAACGAGAAAAGAACATTGCAACCGGTTGATCTTCAAAAGGTGTTCTAATCGCAGCCTTGGCAGACTTCACAGAAAAACACCTTTGCTATCCAAATCCCAAATTTTATAATCATTTCCTCCAGCGATTATTGGCAAGTTATCAACGTCAATATTACACCTAGTCATCAAAGCACGAGTTTTAGGCGGAATCACCCAAACTGTATCAACCATAAGATCACCTACCTTGGACTTAATATCATCTGGGCCCAAAGAAGTAATCTGAAGCCTCTTTGCAATCGAAAAATAACCATACCAATTATCAAAAAATAAGAAAGTATTCGCACCATCACCAATAATAGAGCATGTATGTCTTTGCGCAAAGTTGTACATCCACCGAATTCCAGGAAAAATCGTAGATCCCAGTTTGTAATCAATCAAATTCCTATTGAGTTTGAAATATTTTGCTCTCAAAAATCTATCCCAAGTCTTGTCTGAATCACGTACAGAAATCCATAACTTCATCAGCATAGCCATGTTCACCACAACCAAGCGTTTAATGCCCAGGCCACCTTAACGTCTTGGACAACATAAGTTGTCATAAAGAACAACATAATATCTTCGTTTTTCCGCATCACCAGACCAAAGAAAATTTCGAATGGCCCAATCAACTTAATAATCGTAGCTGGCCATTTGTACACATTCATTGAGTGAATAACATAACTTGATATAACTGAACGAATCAAAATCAAACACGCTTGAAAATATAAAAGTTTACCTTTCAAACCGGCAAGTTTGTCCATAATCTTCTCAACCACACCTCTTACATGTATGTGTCGAACAATACCAGGCTTCAATTGAATTCCCAAATACTTGTCCGGAAATAGAGCTCTTCTCATGCCTAAGAAATTAGAGATAGCAATTCCTCGAGAAAGAGTGCCACCACCATAATAAAACTTGATTTTGGTACGGTTAACATACTGTCCGGATGCCCTTTGATACATACCAAGCATATTCATTAAATTGTGCAAACTATGATGATTACCTCTGCAGAAAATCAAGATAGCATCTGCAAATAAGAGATGAGTCGGAGCCACACCTTTCTTGCTAACCATAACGTTCATGCTTCTATTAGAAAACAATTTCGAGAGATTACGACTTAAAATATCTTCAATAAGCACAAAAATCAAAGGTGAGAGAGTATCACCTTGGCGTAAGCCCCTAGTGATGCTAAAGAAACCTTCCAGACTGCCATTGATTAAAATAGAAATCCTAGCCGAGTGGAGGATGTTAAGAATCCAAGAACACCAATTTTCCGAAAAACCATACTGACGAAAAACTTCAATTACGAAATCCCAACTTACTGTATCAATAGATTGAGCAATGTCAAGTTTGAGGCCAACATTCCCATGCTTCCTTGTTGTCGCAATTTCATTAACTAACTCTGAAGCTAAAGCGATGTTCTCATGAATATTTCTTCCCTTCATAAACGCAACTTTCTCTTCAGAAATCAACTTGTTCAGCACTGTACCAAGTCTGGTAGCCAAAATCTTGGTAATGATTTTGAAGAAAAAATTACTCGATCCAATAGGCCTGTAATCCTTGATTGCATTAGAAGCATTATTTTTTGGAATGAGCACAATAAAACTAGAATTAATGCCATTAGGAATTTTCCTTATCGCCCAACAATTTGTAATGGCACTAAAAAGATCACTTGAGATAATATCCCAACAATGTCTGTAGAAACAACTTGAAAAACCATCTGGGCCAGGCGCAGAATCATCTCCCAAGTCGAAAACAGCCTCCTTTATTTCTTCCATAGTCGGTATTGTGTCTATAAAAGCACTTTCAGATGCCGATATGCTTTCATGTTAAATATCAAATAAACTTGGATCAATATCAGTGGCTCCACCATTAAACTTGTCTTTTTAATAATTGACTATATAGTCTTTTATTTCATCCTGCAAAAAACAAAGTAGAGTTAGTGGAAATCTTAAGTTCTGAGATTGTATTTTGGCTCTTCCTCATCCGAATACTATTGTGAAAAAATCTAGTGTTTTGATCGCCATCCTCCAACCAAGTAACTCTCGATTTCATTTTGAGTTGAATAACCAGGGCCTTACGAACATCATCAACTTCTTCTTTTTTGCCTCCATTACCTTATCAAACTGAATTTCATTAGCGGCATCAAAATCCAAAAGATCATTCTCGGCTTCAAACTTTAGTTCAGCCTGCTTCAAACAGAATTTCAAATCACCATAGACCATTCTATTCCAAACTTTTAGAGCTTCCTTCAACCTTTTTAATTTGCTAGCAAAAACATAAGGAGGCGCACCATCAAGTCTCAGATTCCAATTTTCCTCAACCAAACGCATAAAATCTAGATGCACAAGCCACATTTTTTGAACTCTAAAGGGAGCACGAGCAGGCCTTGGATTTTCAAAAGCATATCCCAAGAGAGGGGAATGATCTGAAGCAATCCTTGGTAAGGCTTTGCATCTCCAATTTTCATATTTGTACATCCACGCATCATTCACAATTGCCATATCATGTTTGGACACAATTCTGCGCTTACCCCTCCTACCATTACACCAGGTATATTTTTTACCAATTGCATCCGCCTCAACTAGTCCATTATCAGAGATCCAACTTCTAAACTCATTCATATAAACAGTTCAAGGAAAAATACCACCCTTCTTTTCATCAAGATGTAAAATACAGTTGAAATCACCAAGCACCAACCACAAAATAAATATATAACCCAACCCCAATTGTCGCCATAGCAATTTTCTCGTAATTGGATTAAAAGAAACATGCACAACAGTAATATAATCCCCATCAAAGTCCAAAGAAATAGCTTGACGAGAGCAAGATAAAATACCTGGTCTAGCCAAAGAAGATTTCCGCAATACCCAAATATTACTTTTTTCTCCATCCACTTCATTAGTAATAACATCTTCACTAAATTCAGCCAACCTCAAACTCCGAACAAAATGAATAGTGCAGAAAACCTTAGGATCTGCAATACAAATAATATCCGGATTGTGCAAATTATATAACTCATTTAACTTGGACTTTGCATCATCCTTATCCAAGCCTCGAGCATTCCAATAGAATACCCTCATTGAGAAACCGTGATTCTAGAAGGGCTTCCCGAACCCTTTCTTGTTCTACTACATCCTCTCCGCTGAACAACTTGAACTTCGGTATCATTAGTCTGAGAAGGCTCAGTCTCAGATTTCTTCTTCGACTACTTAACAACAGGACCCTTTGGTTTAGAAGCGCCAGCTTTCTTCACCATCGTATCATGTTTCTTTTTCGCAGCTAATTCCTTTTTTTCAAGGTCTTCCTTATCAGCAGTTGTAGCCCAATCAAGCTTATCAGCATCATCTTCCACAGTTGAAGTCTTCGGATTAATTGAAAGCTCTTTAGTGATCTACACTACAAATTAGCTCAGAAACAACCCAAGATCTCTAAGGATAGAGATCATATTCGGGAGATGAAGTAACTGAGAGAGAAAGAAGTTTTAGATTCAATTTCAACATAAGTCAAACAAGGACCAATCCACAGAAGTTATACCCACTCACAAAAGACAGAACGTGTGTGAAGCACACGTGCGAATTAACTAAAACAGAAATTCAAAATAAACAGATTAATGTTTGATTAACGGCTAAACAAGCTTCCCCTTAACCGCTGGTAGAGTCCTTCCAAGCCAAGATTGTCAATTCTATGACAAATGCTCTCCCTTCTTTAGATTTTTGTCCTCAAGAATCACCTTTGGAAATTGCACCTCAATGGACAGCTTGTCTTCCCAAGTGGCCTCGGAATCTTTCATCCCCTCCCACTGAATCAGAACTTGCTCAACTGCACAGTTGTTGTTCTTCTTGATAATTCTTGTTCCAAGCACCTGTAAGGGTCTTACTTTCTTCTCTCCATCTTTATATAGTTGAGGCAGAGATGTCTGTGGCAAGATCCCTTCCCCAAGTTTAGGCTTCAGCTGAGAGACATGAAAAGTTGGGTGGATTTTGGAGTCAGCTGGTAGTTTCAGTCTGTAAGATACTTGGCCAATTTTTGCCTCAACCTGGTATGGCCCAAAGAATTTTGCTGAGAGATTGAGATTCATTCTCAGTTGGACTGAGGTATGTCTATAAGGTTGTAGTCTCAGATACACCCAGTCACCAACAAAAAATGACCTCTCTGTCCTTCCCTCGTCAACTTGGCTTTTGATTATGTGTTGAGCTTCATCAAGAGCCCCTTTCAATAGCTGCTTCATGGACTGTCTCTGCTCTATGTAGTCATCAACAACAGAGTGAACTCCTTGTGCTGCTGAAGTGACACCAAACTGTGGTGGTGCATACCCATACAAGGCTTCAAATGGAGTGAGCTTAAGGGTTGTGTGGTAACTGGTGTTGTACCACTATTGAGCCAAGGGCATCCAACTAACCCACTTGCTGGGTTTAAAGCTAGTCATGCACCTTAAATAAGCTTCCAAACAGGCATTCACCCTCTCAGTCTTCCCATCAGTTTGAGGGTGATAAGTTGTGCTCATATGTAATGCAGAACCTAGTCTAGCAAAAAGGGCTCGCCAAAAGTTTCTCAGAAAAATTGCATCTCTGTCTGTCACATAGATTTAGGAAGGCCATGGAGTTTAAACACAGTGTCAATAAATACCTTTGCCACTGAAGCTGCAGTATAGGGATGGCTTAATGGAATAACATGGCTGAATTTAGTAAGCTTGTCTACCACCACCAGTATAACCTCCCTGCCTTCAGATTTTGGGAGGCCAGAAATGAAATCCATGCTGATGTATTCCCAAGCTTGCTCTGGAATGGGCTGTGGTTGAAGTAGTCCTGCTGGTCTGGTGTTAAAACCCTTGTGTTGTTGGCATACATCACAAGATTGGACAAAGCTTTTAACATCCTTGTGAATTCCTATTCAAAAGAAATACATCTTAGCTCTCTGGTAAGTGGCCTGTGTCCCAGAATGCCCCCCAATGGGTGAAGAATGAGTGGAGAGAATAACTTTCTGTCTTAATCCACCATGTTTCCCAATATAGAGCCTTCTCTTGTATCTCAACACTCCTTGCTGATAAGAATAGTTTTCCACTGCTCCTACATGTACAGTTAATTTGGGAATTAGGTCCCTTGCATGATTATCTTCCTCATAACTGTCTTGAATTTCTATGAACCACTCGGGCTGTAGTTGCATTAGAATCTGGCATGAGGGTTTCTCTTCTGAGTGGACTCTGGATAAGGCATCAGATACTTGGTTCTCAGTCCCCTTTTTATTCTTTAGCTCATAATCATAGCCCAACAACTTGTCTAGCCATTTCTGCTGAAGTAGTGAGTGAATTCTTTGCTCCATGAAGTACTTAATACTTTGGTGGTCTGTGAAGATGGTGAATTTGTTTCCCAATAAGTAAGATCTCCACTTTGACACAGCCATTACCACGGCCATCAATTCTTTCTCATAGGTGGACATAGCCAAGAATTTGGGTCCCATTCCTTTGCTGAAGTAGGCTATGGGTCTTCCCCCTTGCATGAGCACTGCTCCCACTCCAGTATCACAGGCATCAGTTGAGATTTCAAAGGGTTTGCTAAAGTCTGGCAACACCAAGACTGGTGTAGAAGTGACAGCATCCTTAAGCTTTTGAAAGGCTAGCTGAGCTGAGTCATTCTACTGGAAACAATTGTTCTTCAATAAATCAATCAATGGCTTGGCAATGAGTCCATAATTCCTCACAAACTTCCTATAGTACCTTGTTAGGCCTAAAAACCCTCTTAGGTCTTTAATATTTATAGGAGTAGGACATTTCACCATGCATTCTACCTTGGTGGGATCAGCAGCTACCCCCTCACCTGATATGATGTGCCATAAGTACTCCAACTGTCCTGGCCAAATGAGCATTTGCTGATCTTTGCATATAGTTGGTTCTTCTGAAGAGTTTCTAGAGTAAGTTGTAGATGTTCTTGATGAGTCTCCATATTTGGACTGTAGACTAGTATGTCACCAAAGAACACTAGTATGAACTTCCTCAAGTAGGGTTTAAACACATCATTCATCAAGGCTTGAAAAATGGCTGGAGCATTAGTCAATCCAAAAGGCATGATTAAGAATTCATAGTGCCCTTGGTGTCTTTTGAAAGCAGTCTTCTGAGTGTCCTTAGGTGACACCCTAATCTGGCGGTACCCTGCTCTCAAGTCAATTTTGGAAAAGACAAATGACCCTATTAACTCATTTAACAGTTCTTCAATGACTGGAATGGGGTATTTGTCCTTGACAGTGATCTTATTAAATTTTCTATAATCAACACAGAACCTCCAGCTCCCATCCTTCTTTTTAACTAGTAAAATTAGGGAAGAAAAAGGGTTGTGACTGGGTTTGATCACTCCTGACTTGAGCATTTCTTCAACCAACTTTTCAACCACTTCCTTTTGAACATAAGGAATTATGTAAGGCCTTTGGTTAGGTGGTGTAGAGTTTGGTTGTAGGGGTACATGATGGTCATGAGATCTTTCAGGTGGCAATGAAGTTGGTTCTTTGAATATTGAAGTATATTTGGTGACTATGGTTTCTAGGACTTCTGGTGTTTGAGGGTGGGGCTTTATGGCTGTTATGCAAAATAGTTGCCTTGCCATACCTCTTTTGTTCTTCTTAAAGTACTTCTGACAAGCACTCACTGACATAGATGAAATTCTGATGTCTTCAGTAAGCCCCTTGAGCTCAATCTCCTTACCCTCCAGTGTGAAGGACACTAAGGGTGCACACAGTACGGTTTGGCTCGGTTCCTTCCCAGGCCGAGTACCTGTACCTCCCTAGTCTCGGTTCCAAAATTTTGGACCGGTACCTGTACCTTGTACCTCGGTTCCGGTACCATTCGGTACACATACGGTACCAGGTACGGTTCCGGTACCAATCGGTACTTTCTGTCAGAATTCAAAGACAGATTTTCCTGTCATTTTTTCCAGACAAATTGAGTACCTGTTTTACCTGTTTTTCAATATATTAACCAATATCTCAATCAAAGAATAAATTAACAACTAACACGTAACAATAATACTAGCAAACTAAAGTTCCAAACAACCAAAGTCTTGAAAATCTGAAAAAAGAAAAAGTAGCAGTAGCACACAAACACACACAATAGTCTTAATTCTTAACCACAATGCACTGGTGGTGGCATTATCAAGTAGCAGTAGCAATGACAGAATGATTGGACAGTGGTGGCAAACTGGCAATGACAAATACAAAGTCTTGAGTCTTGATCTTCTATTCCATTTCCATGGAAGCATCACTTGTGGTGGCATTGTTGTTGATAGGACCAAGTAACGCTACAAAAACAAGTAATAGCAGTTAGTAACTATTAGTCTATGTCTAATACTGCCAAACATAAGTAAATAGATAGTGCTCTTTAAGTGTATTCTAAGATTCAAATGACTACATACATTTGAAGATTCAATTGACTACATGAATCAGAAATTAAACATGTATTCTAAGCATGTTCTCTGCATATCAAATGGCAGCATAAAGAAAAGGGATGAGATTGTGTGTGGAGATTAAGCATAGGCCAGCAAGTATTTATAATTTTATATAGGCTTGGTTTTGGGATGACTTGTGATACTCTAATCGGATTCAGAGTTCTAGTTCCAACAATAATAGGTTACTTGTTGTACTCTGAAACAGATTCAAGTTGTAGTAGAAAACAGAATTGCAAAATCAGCACCTCAAGTAGTATTTTAGTTAAACAAATTATACCCAGTTTAGTGGGATGATTAACCTTTGAATTACTTCATTTTTCTTAACAGTACAGTAATTAACTTTACATTTGACATATAACAAAAGAAATAAGAAACATGTATTCTAATCATTGTATTCATGAATCAGAAATTAGATTCCATTATAGCTTCTTTCTCCAAAAACTCCATCAACAAGCATATAGCAGACTGGAGACCCTAACTAACTCCTAGACTAGACCCAAAAACTCCATCAACAGCAAACATACATAAACTCCATCATTTATAAGATCTTTCAAACATAAATATCTCCACAAAGTTGATATTTAGAAACCCATCTAAAATTTACAGTCCAATAAATAAATAGAGGAAGAAAGAAATGATTTACCTTTGGATGAGAATTTGAGATTAAGGTTGCAGAGAGATAGCAGAAAATTCCAAAATCCTAGAATTGGTCATGCAAATCATTATGTTATAAACTTATAATCAAACTAATGAAGCTCAAATTAAATGATACAGATGACAGATCTAGATTGCATCTTACCTAATCAAATGATTAAGGAATCATAAGATTCAGAACAAATAGATCGAGATTTCGGGTACCCAATTCACTCCTCAGTCTAAATTTAACTGAACACACACACAAAAGGAAGATAATAATCAAAATCAAAATTAAAAAAAATTAAAAACATCACAGATTCACAATAATAATCATAATCAAAGAAAGTTCGGTTACCTGTTATAGACTTCTTGTTAACTTATTGAATTAATCAAACAAACAGTGATGGATTTGGTGTTGTTTAACGTGTGTTCTTATGAACACAGTGATGGAGGAGGAGACTCAGGACATGAGAGCGGCAAAGAAGAAGAAGGAAAAAGAAAATGAACCACTTTTGTTTTTAACCCTAACTTCATTCTTATATATACTAGATATCTACCACCGTTAGATTAGATAGAAATCTAAAGATCACAAATGATCGGTACAGTCAGTACAGTTCGACACGGGATATGGGTAGGGTCGAGTACCTGTACCTCCCTAGCCCCGGTTCCTATTTTTTGGACCGGTACCTGTACCCCCTTCCTCGGTTCGGGACAAAACACAGGTACGGTTCCACCGGTTCCGGGACGGTCCGTCGGTCCGGCTCGGTTTCTTTGCACCCTTAAAGGACACTGTCATCCTTTTGAAAGCAAATTTCACAGGACTTATAGTCCTCATCCAGTCTACTCCCAACACCATATCATATCCACCCAATTCCAAGACTCTGACATCAAAAGAGAAGTTATTTTCCTGCATGTTCCAACTAAAATGAGGACATTTGGTATCACTGAGTACCTTGTTACCATCTGCCACAGCTACATGTAAAGCAACAGTGGGTTCTACCAAGGCTCCACTGAGTCTTGCCATTTCAGGGTCAATGAAACTATGAGTGCTTCCACTATCAATCAAGACAATGAATTCCTTTTTATTCTTAGTAACATCTTTACTTTAATTGTGTTGTGAGAAACATTACCAGATAAGGCATGTAGGGAAATCTCCACTTCTTCCTCTAGCTCTTGTATGACTGGAGAACTTCTAGGGGATTCTTCTTCTGAATTAGTTGATCCTTCCTCATCTCCAACCAACATGTATAGCCGTTGTTTAATACAGGCTTGTGTCCAATCCCATACTTTTCATCACAATTATAACACAAACCCTTCTCCCTTCTTGCCCTCATCTGAGCATAGGTTAACTTTTTAATGGGGGGTAGTTTAAGGCTGCCACTACTGGTGGGTGATGGTGAGTTAGACTTTGGTGGAGTCACAACTCTTTTAGAGATGCTACTACCCATTGAGAGTGGAGGAAGTCTTGAAACAAATTTTGCCTTCCTAGCAGTCCTCTCCAATATTGCTTCCTGCATACGTGCTAAGTACATGGCTTGTGTGAGTGTTGAGGGTGAATGCATTTGGACTGCCATCTTGATTTCTTCCTTGAGTCCACTGATAAAGCTAGAAGTGAAATAGGCTTCATTCAAGTATCTATTCTTAGCAGTCATTAAGGCCTTGAGATCCTCAAAAAGTTCTTGGTACTCCAACACAGTGCCTTATTGAAAAAGCTTGTTTAACTCCCCTACCACATCATCATGTCCGAGCTCTTGAAACCTAAAATTGACATCACTGCAAAATTCTCCCCACAGGATCACCTCCCTACTTACTTGATAGTCATGAAACCACACATCAACTTTGCCTTCTAAGTGAAGAGAAGCAACCATGACTTTCTTCTCCTCATCCATTAAATGTAGTTGAAAAAACCTGTTACATTTACGAATCCAGGATCTAATATTGGTTCCATCAAATTTAGGGAAATCTAATTTGGGCTTGTGAGTATTCGAAAATTGATTAGACAAGATATTGTGATTACCTCCTGTTTTCGAATTGTTTTGTTGTTGGAAGGGATTCTCTAGTAACCCATCACCTGATTTTTGTTGATTGAGAAATTTCTCTTCCAGAGACGACATCTTAGAATCAAGTAGGCTTCCTGGTCCTGCTAACAACGCCGGGGAAAGTATATTCTGAGCATCATCGATCTTCTTGTTGAGATCTTTGAATCCTTCACTCTGACTATTGGTTAGTTCATTAACACGCTTGTTTAAAGCGTCGATTTCCTTCTGGGTTACCATAACTTCACGGGAACACTCGGATCGAGTGCTCTGATACCAATTGTAGTGATCTACACTACAAATTAGCTCAGAAACAACTCAGGATCTCTAAGGATAGAGATCAGATTCGGGAGAGGAAGCAACTGAGAGAGAAAGAAGTTTTAGATTCAATTTCAATATAGGTCGAACAAGGACCAATCCACGGAAGTTATACCCACTCACAAAAGACAGCACGTGTGTGAAGCACACGTGCGAATTAACTAAAACATAAATTCAAAATAAACAGATTAATGTTTGATTAACGGCTAAACAAGCTGCCCCTTAACCGTTGGTAGAGTCCTTCCAAGCCAAGATTGTCAATTCTATGACAAGCTCAGGATCATGTGGCGTTTCAGAAAAAACGTCCTCAACCTCATCGTCAATCCCCTCAGTCCCGGACTCAAATCGATTAGAGAGCACAAGAGCCTCTTGAGATTTGGTAGGTGTGGCCCTTCTGGCTGGTTTAGATGGCGAGCGAAAACCAGTATCGTCATCAATCTGTTCCAATACATAATTAGTTACAAGATTTCCTTGACCCACATTCTCAACACGCCTCTCCGGAGTATTTGTTTTGCTAGCCACAACATATATTGCCTTCTCCTTTTCAATTCTAGTCAGCTCTACCAAATCAACTTGTTTTTTCTTCTCCACAATAAGCTTTCTCTTCTCTTGCAAAATACCCAACGCCTTCTCTTGTTCTACTCTAGCCTTTTCAGCTATGCCAGCCATTTCTTTGGCCTGTCTTTTTAATTCTTCATAGTCCTTAACAGCCAAAATATCTTCAGCTTCAATTTCGTCCGTCGTAGCGCCATCTTGTCTTAGAATCGCAGCACCAGACACATCACCAGCAGCTCCATCTTGGCTAAGAGTAGCGCCAGACAGAGCATCTTCATGGCCATCTCGGCTCAAATCAACAGCACCATTACGGCCTGAAGACTCATAATCATTTTGGCCCAGAGAATCAGCGTGTTACGGCCTGTAGAATCAGCGCCATTACGGCCTGTAGAATTTTCATTACTTTCCGAACTTTCCGGACTAGGAAAACGTGTATGCGTACCGGCAAAAGCAACACCTTTACCCTTGACAGGATCATCAGGTTTGTTTGTGACATTATCATCTTGGACTTTAGGTTCATCCGGCTTATTCTTAAGAAATCTCTTCTTACGCCATTCATTCTTCAATTCCTTCATTTGATCAAGAATAGCTTTTTTAGCTATAGAATCAGTTGCATGCTTAGCTTGCTCTTCCAAGTCATCATGCTTCATAGTTATACATTCTTTTTTAATATGTCCAAGAGATTTGCAATACTCACAAAAACTCGGCTCATTCAAGATATCAACGCCTTGATAAAAACCTTCCTCACCCTCAGGTTCAATGACAAATTCATATTTGATAGGCTCCGCAAAGTTAATATCAATCAAAACACTTGCAAAATAACCATATTCATGTCTTAGTGTTCTAGCATCAAGGGCAACAGGTTTACCAAGAACCCTAGCTATACGAAATAAGCATTCTTCATCCCAGAATTCGATTGGCAAAAAAGGAAAATGACACCATACCGTTGCTCTAGTAATTGTTTCATTATAAGGATCAAACATTGGCGTCCATTCTGGCACATTCAATTGTTGGTTCTTAGCTTTCCAAGGACCTCCATAATTAACCTTCTTATTGTCATCATCGTTTTGTAACTTAATAATAAAGTATCCTTTCATCCACGGGATGAACTGAACTGATCTCGATAACTTCCATTGTTGCAGTAAATCAGACTTTGCTTCATCAAAAGAAACCCTCTTAAAATCCAAGCGTCCGACCAAACTAAACTTCCAGGATTCATGCGCTTAAAGATGTGTAGCTCTTGGAAACGTAACAACCACCTCACCAGTTGAGGTGAGAACTGGTGGAAGCGATAAAGCTTCAACATCAATTTTTTATATCTCTTGCGTACGGCTTTTAACCGCTCCATCATATGATCTGATTCCCTTTTGATGACCTGCAACACCTTCACTATTGTTTGAATCAGTTTCCTTATCCTTGCTCGCTTCTCCTTCAACCGCAATATAAACACCATGTTTCTTAATCACGGCCGAATTAGTGTTTCCTAAATTTTTAGGTTTGTAAATGTATCTTGTTTTTGATCTTGATCGGTGATTTCTATTACTAGGAGGAAGAGGAAAATGATCAAGGTGGGTTTGATCACGAGGATCAGGGGGCTTTGATTGATCCTGCGCCATATCAGCGCAAAATCTAAGAGGAACGAACGTAAAGTTAGTCCTCGAGTGATTTCGGGGGAGTTGAGTGTATTTTAAATCTCAGGGATTTTGAGAGAGTTTGAGAGAGTGTAGGGAGTTTGAGAGAGTTTTGTGTTTTTGAGTTCAGGGAGTTTGGGGGAGTGTAGGGAGTTTGAGAGAGTTTATTAGAGGGAGTTTGGGGGAGTTTGAGAGAGTTCAATCCTAACTCATTCTCTTTTAAGAAACAATAAACCCTTATTTGCAAATAACATTGATCTTTAATCAAAAGAAAAAATAAATGAAAATGATCATATCTCTGTATCAATAGTATGTTATTTTGTGCAACGAGATAATTTTTTTTCCCTTCAATTTAACGATTCTCAATGACACCCATGCAAAGTAGCAAGCCAATTAATGCATGATGACATAACAAATTATGAAGATAGCTGTAAAGGAATTCTGTTTCACCGAAACACAGTTTCAGATTGTCCAATCTTTGCAGTACTAATACTTACCTGATCCTCTTGAAAGTTTTACGGTATACTTACAACTCAATATTCCACAACACACTCAAAAATCATAGCATCCCAACGGTTCATTAAAAAGATACATTACTCAGAACCCGACTACTTTCAATACGTGCATACAAAATTCAGTTCCGGATTTCTCACACTTTGGTGTACCTAAAGTGATCAGAACTTCATGAAACTTCTACAGTAGGAAACCTTCATATATACAAACATCATACTAAAATTTCAGATTTGTCCGATAAGCGGAGAATGAGATAAATAGGAATCAGTCCCCTATTCGGGATTTAAACTCAGCAGACCATAGTCATATATTATGCAAGCTTTGCAGTAGCAAACGTGACCTGATCCGCGTGAAAATTTTACTGTACTTATATAACAAGGTAAACTACGACATACTCAAATTGAATCATATTCCAACGGTTGAATTTAAAGATATCATTATAAAAAAAAAGCACCGTATGAATTGGCTAAAACACGCCAATACGGAATGAAGTACGCCACTGTATTGAACTTTGGCATATAGAATAGAAGAGAAGTATGTGTCTAAATAAGATGAATTAACAAGTGATAGTGATTATCAATGACACCCATGCAAAGTAGCAAGCCAATTAATGCATGATGACATAACAAATTATGAAGATAGCTGTAAAGGAATTCTGTTTCACCGAAACACAGTTTCAGATTGTCCAATCTTTGCAGTACTAATACTTACCTGATCCTCTTTAAATTTTTATGGTACACTTAAAACTCAATATTCCACAACACACTCAAAAATCATAGCATTCCAACGGTTAATTAAAAAGATACATTACTCAGAACCCGACTACTTTCAATACGTGCATACAGAATTCAGTTCCGGATTTCTCACACTTTGGTGTACCTAAAGTGATCAGAACTTCATGAAATTTCTACAGTAGGTAACCTTCATATATACAAACATCATACTAAAATTTAAGCTTTGTCCGATAAGCGGAGAATGAGATAAATAGGAATCAGTCCCCTATTCGGGATTTAAACTCAGCAGACCATAGTCATATATTGTGCAATCTTTGCAGTAGCAAACGTGACCTGATCCGCCTGAAAATTTTACTGTACATCTATAACAAGGTAAACTACGACACACTCAAATTTCATCATATTCCAACGGTTGAATTTAAAGATATCATTATAATCAAATCATGCAATTTCTTACCAAGATCTTTTGAACCACAAATTAGGGTTTTGACAGAGAGAGAGTACCCACAAAAAAAAACTATACACACAATCAAAATAAACAATCATGGAGATCAAAGATATGAAAAACAATCAAAATAGTACACAAATCAAACTATTATAAACAATCATGGAGATCAAAGAAGAAAAAAAAACATACCTGGAAAAAAACGTTTCCTCTTCTTTCTCCTATGGTTTTCTACGCACCAAACTCCTTCCCAAATCTCTACTCTTTTGAGAGATTTGTTGTGAGACCAAAATACACTAAAAACTCCTTCGAACTCCCCAAAGCAACCAACTCCCTAGTATTGTAGGGTTTTATGACTAACAAGGAGTTCAAGAGCTTTCTTTAAAATCCCCAGCGACTAACAGGTGTTTTCTAGAGAGTTTAGGAGACTCCTCTAAACTCCCCCACGACTAACGGAGATTCGGAGAGACTCCCTCAAACTCCCTCAGGACTAACAGGAGAAAACCTAAATACATTAAAATCTCTCGAACTCTCCCACGACTAACCCCTGTAAGAGAAGTTTGGAGAGAAAAAATCGGAACTATCCCACGCCAAACCCTAGGTTTTCTTTTTTTTTTTTTTTTGCAAAAGTGGTTTAACTATATACTTCTCTGTCTACTTTGAAATTTGACTTCAGTTTCGTGAACTAATGTCTTACTGTATCGCATTGTGTATGCAATGTATCAAATTACCTAATAACAAAAACTTTATATGTCATATGAGCTCAAGTACGGAATACGTCTCACTAGGGCTGCACAACGGGTAGGGTGGGTAGGATATGGCTTATACCCGCCACCCTACCCGTTTACTGACGGTTAAGAAAAAATTTATCCGCCATTCTACCCGCCATTAAACGGGTAAGATCTTATCCAACCTATTTTATGGCGGGTCGGATAGGATAGGGTGGCGGATATAACCGTTTTAGTTGCCTTCCAGAACTCCAAATGGTCATGCATTCATCTCGCAATTTCTTATTCAGATCAACAAGAACAAGAAAAGACGATTAAGATAATATAATGATACAACATTTATAGTGTTGGATCATTATGTAAAAATATCGCATGGTTTAAGGTAATGATCGGATCTTTTTATGTTTTAAGCTTAGTTTTCTGCAGAAAATGTTTATGCGATTTTACTTTGATTTTCTAAACAAATTGACCAAACCCAGTTTGATTCAATGGCTGCAATATTGGTGGCGGGGTAGGGTGGTAATCTAAGAAAGAGGGAAAACTAATCAAGTTTTTTGTATGATTAATTAAATGGATTTTCGAAAATCCCACAAAATTTATCAGAACTCATCAAATCAAACTACTGCAATGAGGTAAGACCACCACCACCTCCACAATAATCTCTCTTTCGTCGTCATCTTCGATCCCACCCCCACCAAACCTATGATCATCATCCGTCATCAAACTCCAATCAACAGATTACATGATAAAAACAGAAAAGTTGCTAACTTTAGTGGAGTGGGTTGATTTTTTTTTTTACTTAACGGACATTAAGATCATTCAAACGGTTTACATTTTGATAACATAACAACTGAGGTAGAAGTAGGGCTGCACAACGGGTAGGGTGGGTAGGATATGGCACATACCCGCCACCCTACCCATTTATTGACGGTTAAGAAAATCTTTACCCGCCATCCTACCCGCCAAATAGTAGATAGGGTAGAATACGGTTAAAAAACTGATGGGTAGAATAGGGTTAGCGGGTATGGATAGGGTATGTGCACACCTACGTCTCACCTCTCTAATTGTCCAACTAAATGTCGGATAACCCTGTCAATCAACTACGGTATAAATTTTTGATACATGGCAATATGGCATGGATCTCTGTCCTCCTGAGCACACCCGCGTTGATTCCCATATTAATTAATTTGATTATTATCTTGTTATCTGAAGATCTAATGTTCAAGATTATCACAATGTTTCAAGATCCGGTGGCCAGAAAATTTTTTATTTTATATAAATTGATATGATCCTCATTATTTTTATTTTATATGAATGACCTCTCAACTTTTGATATCCTCCTTTATAGATTATTACATTTAATATAGATTGGGTCCAAAACCATTGATATTCGTCGATTATGAACTTAGAGCATCCACAGTGGGCGAGTATAACCAAATTTATGGGATGAGATTCTAACACAGTGGGACGGAGTAAAGATCAAATTTGGACCAAAGATCAAATTCCAGACCAAATATGGTCGCGACCAAATCCCAAATTCTAATATAGTCGGGCGTAAATTTAAAGTACGCTTGATGCTGGGCGTAAATTTAAAGTACGCTTGTTAACGGGCGGAGATTTAAATTACGCCCGATGAAATTTTAATAAAATAAAAAAAAAAAAGGAATGAGGCGGACTTTTAAAGTCCGCCTGTTAAAATTTGCAAAGAATGGGGCGGACTTTTAAAGTCCGCCCGATGGAAATTTAATGAGGCGGATTTTTAAAATCCGCCTGTTAAAATTTACAAAGGATGGGGCGGACTTTTAAAGTCCGCCTGATGGAATTTTAATGGGGCGGACTTTTAAAGTCCGCCTGACGAAATTTTAATCATTTTCCGTTGCGTCACACCACGGACTAAACCCAAATTTTGGTCTTTTTTTTGATCTTTGATCTTTGGTTTTGATCGCACCACTGCAGTTGCTCTTAGGCTAGTAAAAATACATCGGCACAAGTGATATAAGTTTTTGATTTTGAACAACCCGAAAAAACATAGAGGTGTCCTGCGAGACATACAGGTTCAATGGTTCATGCACCACGTTTCCTATATAAATAATATATTATGAGGTGGCAAGTAATCACAAAAAAGCACATCTATGGACCCATGTGTTGATAACTTATCTCTATTTACCGTCCCCAATATATTTTTTTGACCGACAGTTATATATATATCAAAACTAGTGACAAAACCCCTAAATGAACAAACTAGTGATAAGAAAAAACCAGTCATATTATTTGTACCAAATAAAAACCGTTTCAAATAAAATTGGGACAAAAACCCCAAACCAAATAATAATGTGTAAATTTAGTTTTTGTTAATTTTAAAAAAGACAAACATGCCCTTGACCTTTTCTTCTTCTTCTTCTCTGATTTCTTTTTTCTTCTTTCTTCCGTCTCCTTCTCCCACCACCATCATCACCAGCAGCAACAAATCTCCACGAACACCAGCAGCAACACCTCCGTCACCACAAGCAGCAACACCTATGTCACCACCAGCAACAATTTCGTCTTCAAAATTTGGTTTTCTTCTCCGTAATAGTTGAGAAAGAGGGTTAAATCTAGATCGTGGTTCTTAAAAATGGGTTAGTGCATCAAACCTCTTTAATTCTTCATTGTAATTCGTATCTCTGTAGTTTAATTTTGCTTTGATTGAGAGTGATGTTGTTGAATCGATTACTGAAATCAGAATTCACAGAAAAGGTAAATCGGAGGTCAAATTTAGGGTTTCTGTTTTGATTGATTCTTTTTTATTAAATCTCAATGGTTTGTTATAATTAAAGTGGGTTTTTTCTGATTTGAAGTAGAGATGGTAGTATGAAGTTTAATTTTGATTTCGTAGAGAATTATGGTTTATAATCTTCCCTAAATTAAGAAACTAGGGTTCTTCTTTGATATTGATCTATCTGCAAAATTTAGGGAGATGGGTTTGATTAAGAAGGAGATGATTGAGAAAAGGATGTTGATGAATTTGAATCTCTGATGAGTTAAGAAGAGGGATCTGATTTTAAGTTGAAATAGTGGAAGAGATTGTTATGTTTCTTAATAAATTAGAAGATTTAGTTATTGTTGCTGTTTGGTAAATGGGTTTTGGACCTAGAAAGATATTTACTGAGATGTAGTATATCAATTGATAGAGTTATAGATATCCTTGAAACTGCAGTTGATAGTTGTGATAATTAGTTTAGGTTATGATGAGTTGCAGGGATTATGAAGCTACAAATATGATGAAGGTGATGGCTTGAGATGTTATGGAGTGAAATGATGATGAATTATTTTAATGGAGATGAAATAGACATTTAAGTTGTTGATAGAAATGAAATAGACATTTCAGTTGTTGAGAATTTGATGTGTTTAGGTTAATTAACTTACAAAAGTTACGGACACAGACTTGGAAGTTTGTGTTGGTGAAATGAAAATATGTGGAAAATGATGAAACCAATTTCGGTTTCATCTAGTTTTGGTGAAACCAATTTTGATTTCCATCATCTTTAATTTGTGTTGTTCTTTTGAAGTAATTGGATTCATTATACTATGACGTTGTTCAATTTTGAAATAGAAATTGGTGACTGGTGTTTTCATCATTTGTTTTGAAGTTCTAAGGGAATCTGATTTACTGAGTTTGGGGTTTGTGTTTTCAATTGTATTGGATTTTTGAGGGAATTTGATTTCTGAGTTGGGGTTTTGTGTTTGTTTATGTTTTCATTCTCAATTTGTGTGTTTTACTTTTTTAGGTTGATGACGTTTTGGAGTTAAAATGTTTATAAGAAAACCACCACTTCCTAGAATGCTGCTAAACAATGTCTCATGCATGAGAAATGCCCAACTAATTCTTCGAAACATTAATGCATCATTCCATGACGGAGGTGCACTCGTGTTAACAGGAGCAAATGGTGCAGGAAAATCCACTTTCTTAAGAATGTTAGGTTGTTTCTCAAATCCTTCAGCTGGAGAGATCCTACGGAACGGTCACGACATTACAAAGGCAGGAGTTTCTATCCGGGTATAGGCAACTCATTTACCTATCCATATTAAGGATGCGATGATATTGAGGTTTCCATAGAGGTTTCCGAGAAGGAAAACCATGGTGGATTTGCTTGATTGATCGTGGAGATGTATGGAGAGGGTTATCTGGTGGTTTAGTTTTTGTTGCAGAGGAAGTGGGATTTTGTCCCTTCAGGTAATACATGTAACCTGATCATAATTTAACCACTTTCTAATAAGAAATTTGTTGTTTAAGTCTGTACATATTATTGTGGATTGAATTGCTAGATACTAATCTATGAATTTCAGAAAATAATAGTAGTTAGGCATAAATTTTGAACTTCTCCTTGCCAAAGATGCTTTATACTTAATAAATAATTCCTGTATATGCAATGAGGTCCGTCGCTGCTCCATCATGTATAAAATTGTTGATGTTGTTTTCTGCATCATTTCTTTTGGAAAATGTCGTAGTTCTTAGTCACGTCTTTGCAGGATTCATGCCTTATTGGGTACTATAGTAAGAGATTCTATCCGGGTATAGGGTTGCCTTCTGCTTACAGTATCATTTGAAGTTTTACGACATTAGAAATTTACCATAGACTAACTATACCATCAATATTTAAGTACTGAGGAATTCATATATCTGAAGCATAAGCTCCAGAGCTCCACTAAACAAGCAGAAATTCGGTAGAGAGAGAGACTGACTTCCTTGAATATATACTTCAATGTCATTATCGTGCTAAGATTATTGTCTGTTTTGTGAATTAGTAGTTTCTCCAATTTGTGTTCAGTTTATTATGCTTTAGACATTAAATTGTATTATGCAAGCCAACTATCTATATTTAATCAGATCTTTTGGTTTATGTGGGATTCTTATCCTAGGCACGTTATAGTATCAAATATATTCGTCCTGTATCAACCAGTTTTTTCTTCGTATATTGGAAGGTTCAGTTCATCATTGAAGTTTGTGTTGGTGAAATAAAAATATGTGGAAAAATGATGAAACCAATTTCGGTTTCATCTAGTTTTGGTGAAACCAACTTTGGTTTCATCATTTTTGCCTAGTTTATTTTGGTTTGGTTTCATCATTGAAGCTGTGTTGGAGAAATGACAACATGTGGAAAAATAATGAAACCTAATTAGGTTTTATCTAGTTTTGGTCATTTTTTCCTAGTTTATTTTGGTTTGGTTTCATCATTGAAGTTGTGTTGGCGAAATGACAATATGTGAAAAAATGATGAAACCTAATTAGGTTTCATCTAGTTTGGGTGAAACCAATTTTGGTTTCATCATTTTTTCTGTTTGGTTTCATCATTTTTTTCTTATTTTGTTGAATATTGATCAATGAAATTCATTTTTTGTGGCGGTGGCGACTGGTTGGTGGCGGTGGTCGGCGATAATGGTGGTGTTGCTGGTGGTGGTGGTTGGCGACAGTGGTGGTCTGTGGTGGTGGTCGGCGGTGGCGCGGTGGAGGTGGTGATGGTGGTGGTCGGTAACGGCGGTGGAGGTGGTGATAGTGGTGGTCGGTAACGGCGGTGGCGGTGGAGGCGGCGGCGGTGGTGTGGTTGGCGACGGCGGTGGCGCGGTGGTGGTTGGCGGCGGCGGTGGTTGGCGGCGGCGCTGGTGGAGGAGGTGGCGCGGTGGTGATTGGCGGCAGCGGTGGCACAGTGGTGGTTGGCAGCGGCGGCGGTCGGCGACGGCGGTGGTGGAGGCGGTGGCGCGATGGTGGTTGGCGCGCGGGGGTGGTGGTTGGTGGCGGTGGAGGTGGTGGCGCGGTGGTGGCTGGCGGCGGTGGAGGTGGTGGCACGGTGGTTGTTGGCGGCGGTGGAGGTGGTGATGGTGGTGGTCGGTAACGGCGGTGGCGGCGGTTGACAGCGGTTGTTTTTGGCGACGGCGGTGGTCAGTGGTGGCGGCACATTGGTGGTTCTGCTGGTGGTGTTATTTTTTGGTGGTGATAATATAATAGAAATTAATGGTGGGGTTGATTTTTATTTTTGTTGGGGTGATTTAAAATTAAAGGTGGGGTTGTTTTTTATTTTTGTTGGGGTGATTTAAACTAGAAGGCTAATATAGACAATTTATGTTAAATGGTGTTTTTGTGAACAATTTGTTTTGTTGGAGTTTTTGCATATGGATAGTGACACCTTTGGGGTTATAACTCGCGGACCGTATATATATATATATATATTACTTTTTATTTTTTTTGGTCAATCAACATATTTCAATTCATTCAAATCAAAATACTGATTACATGATCGCTTATAAGAATAACAAAAACATCAAAATACAAGATAATCATGCTCCTAATATAATTAAAGATACCAATTACAAGTATATCGCAAAGAGAAAGAGTCATAAACCGTAAAGATACCAAATTTTTGTTTATGTAGTAGGGAAGAATGATGGTAATATCCGGAATCAATTACGACCATTTAATCTGATTTTTTCTTCTTTGATAAGAGATGCTCCAAAAAGAAAGGAGTATTTTGCCCATAATCCTATATAATCAAACGAACCTGGATGCCCTAAATCTCTTAGATTAAAGAAAGATTCAAAGCGATATCGTGTTGAATGATTGACGTTTTTACATCGAGAATAGCATTCCACGATCCAGCCATGAAGATTTGAAGAAATCTCCCGCAAAGCGAAGAAACAATCGTCCAAAATGGCGAAGAAAAATCGCCCCAAATGGCGAAGAAATATGCCAAAAGACATAAAAACATTAAAAAAACATGTTTTATTCGATTAAAACTCGAAAAGGAAAAGTAATCTTGCTCAGATCTTGTCCAAAAACGACCAAATCTGAACAAGAGGTTGATGAAGGCTAGAGTTTTTTTTTCTTTTGGAGAGAAAAATATATATTATTACTTAATGAGGGAAGATCTCTTCACATTTTTATTCTCATATTAGCCTACAGTTTAAGCGTCTTTGTTTGTAAAAAAGAAAAAACAAAACAAATAGTGTCGAATTTAAAGCTAATAATCTGGGAATATGTTTATCTTGTAAAGCTTTACATGCCTACCGAGTTGAGTGCATTGTATAACACCACCATCTACTACTTTGAAAATGAGCCGTTGAAAATTAACATATTTTTAACCATTGAAATTAAGGTTGGTAACATGGTGAGGTTAAGTATTTCAGAATACGCTCATTTTTTATGGGAACATAGATCTTCCTAAGAGGAACATATTCCCAAAATATTAGTCTCAAACCCACTATTATTCAGTTTTTATTCACAAAAATAATGTATAATGTGTTAGATAGTGTGAGTTTATAAAAGTAAGGGTCCCTCCCTCTTACTTAATTAAAGTAAAAAGTTGTGATTACAATTTACTATGATTTAGATGGATACCTAATCACTCGTAATTGTTAGACTAATAAGTAAGAGGAAGTATGCAGTGGAAGAAGTGGTTGTTCCTTGGACATACCGGCTGGCTGGCTACTGCAAACTTAATTGTGATGGTGCTTCAAATCAGGTGAAGGATGCTGGAATTGGTGGAGTTATTCGAGAAGAGAATGGGGTTTTTAAAGCGTGTTTTGCAAAACACATCTTCAAGAATCCCAGTAATGTAGCGGAGCTTTGGGCAATTCGAGATGGCATAAAGCTTGCAGAGACAATGGGAATAAAAAAACTTGAAGTGGAGAGTGACTCCACTTTCGCGGTGATGGTGTGTAATGGAGAATGCATGGTGCCGTGGGGTATGAGATGGCTGCTGGAGGATATTCGTACTATGAAAGATAGCTTTGAAGAGATAATGTTCAAACAGAGGTATAGAGAAGCGAACTCTGTGGATGATTACTTGGAAAAGGCAAGCGCCGCGAAGGAAATGAAAAGTGTGTGGATGGTGCAACCGCCAAGGGAAGTCTCCAACCTGCTGTATGAGGATTGTTCTGGAAGAGCTCATAGTAGATTTGTGAGAGTTAGTAGTTAGTCTGTTTGGCTTAGGCCAACTTACCAAAAAAAAAAGTTTTTTTGTTAATTATCATACAAAATAACAAGGTTTGTAATTGAAATATGTGTATTTGTTAGTCTTCTTATAATTCAATGACAATAATAACGTTCTGTTAAAGTTCCTCAAAAAACGAAAACTAATTATAATACCTGGCGAGATTGGGGTATACTCAAACTAATTGGGGTATTCCCAATTTTAAAGGAACTCTTTTTGAGGGTTTTAGGGGGAGTCTTAATGGGTAAGTTACAAAACTATCCTTATCCATTATCAATCTTAATTACCCTAAATCAGTTTTTATTCTCTTCATTTCATCTTCTTCTTCTCTTCTTCTTCTCCTCCCTACCATACCGACCCCCACCACCACCACCATAAAAAAAACTCGACGATTAACTCATCAAAATCGTCGATTCGAAAACTACGATTAATCTGCAAAAATGGATCCGGCAAGACGTAAAGCTACTCGTATGAAAGACGTTAATCGAAAACCCAATGAGTATAACCCTGGAATTGCAAGTTTGGTTGCTAAGAAAGTGAAGAAAAAAACGGTTGAAGAAGGAGAAATTGAACCCCCTCAAAACGAAGAAATTGTGCGATTAAGAAAGTAAGGGCCTACTTAAACTCACTCTAGTACTTCGATTTGATGTTTGCATGTTAAATTAGGGCAGAAAAATTGAAAATGTGAATTGGCAGTTGCGACGCCGGCAAGGTACTATGTTATCGACCTTGCCGGCTTTTCATAGTTATTTATATAAGACCATGCCGGCTGTTAGTTGGCCGGCAGTGTATGGGTAATGGACCTTGCCGACATGTAATATGAAAAATTCATGTTCTATTGTGTTCATATTTGTTATCAACCGGCAGGATATTTTGATGATACCCTGCCGGCTATACTTTAACCGACACGTATGTTTTAGTCGACCCTTCCGGCCATTGTTACGCCGGATTGGTTAAACCTGTCGACCCTGCCGACTTGTAAATTTTTTTCTTAATTGTTCTTGTTTAGGTTGGAAAATGCAAAGAAGAAAGCTCTGAAAGCTCTTAGTCCTCCTTTAAGACCTCCTCGTGTTGGTGAAAAACTCTTGACTTCAACACATAGAGGGGCATACGTTGTGCCGGGAACGCTCAAGATCCGTGTACCGAATGATTCTGAACCACCGTCGGAAACCAGTGATTCAGACGAGACTCCAGATGAAGAACAATCAATTCCATCTGGTAGAAGAGGTGATGATGATGATGTTGATGAAAGCACTCCGACTGATGGAGGAGGTAACAATGATGATGATGATGGTGATGAAGAAATGCCTAATGTTGGAGGAGGTAATGATGATGATGATAATAATGGAGATAAAGATAAGGATATGGAGGATGAAATTGTTGAAGAGGTAGAGGAACAAGAAGAAGAAGGAGGAGATGGAGAACAAACTCTAGATATTGTTCAAGCCACTGAAGCTTCAGCTTCAACCGAAACCGGAACGAGGAAGAGGGTGATCACTAAACCAGTTTATTCTTACATGCCTCCCCGTCACTTGATGGTTACACTGAAACCAGGTGAGCCTCCAAGGGGGACCCCAAGAGATGGTGGAGAAGTTCTTTTTGGATACAAAGACTCTTGGGCATATACGATCCATAATACTATCGTAAGTAATCTCAATCCGTCTTTGTTCTTTATTCAAGTGTGTAACTATCTTAAATTTGTGTCAAATGTTTGAGTTTATTTTCATTTTGTTTTTTTGGTATTTAGGATCACATGCATGTCGTCCGTCTCATGAGGCGCCAAGCTTCGTGTTCAGTGACTAATACTTGGGATCTTGACAAGGAATGTGAGGAGGTGAAAGTGATTGTCAAGAACTCCGGGTTGTGGCTTGCGGTGGAGAGTTCGAATATTGATCATGATAAAGTTACTGTATCTTCATTCTGTGAGAGGTTCTACGGAGAGAATGGTACAATGTTATTCCCATTCGGTGAGATGGCGATAACTCCCGATGATGCACAAAAAATTCTAGGCCTCCAGGTTGATGGAAAAGCAGTCACTGAGGGATTTGATAATAAGTTTCTTTTCAAGGATATTTACAAATTGAGCCAGAAATTGTTAGGTTGGAATCAGGTTGAGACGGAGTCTGTTCTTGAGATGAAGGATGGTCGTCTAAGCAAGAAGTTTAATCTGAAGAAGTTGAGGGACAAATTGTGGGAGACAAAGAAAATCTTTGATAACGAAGGAAGGGTGAACCCGGTGCGAATCAATGCTACCGCGTCAGCTTATTTTCTATACGTCCTGGGAAAATTTATCTTCCCCTACAGTTCCGGAAGCTTGGTCGAGGCCAGTTACTTGCAACTATTGGATCCCTTAGATAGAAAGACTAGTTGAATACCTTTGTGGGGGTGTTATGTTGCGCGAAAGACAGAGGAGAGCCTTTGTCGATTGAAGAGCAAACCAAGAACATTGACTATGCTTGCAATGTTGACAATGAGGATGCCCATATATTGTTCAAGCAACTTGAGGCTCAAGTAAAGGCGGAAGAAAAATCTAGGAGGGAATCACAAGCCAAGATGAAGGCTGATAAAAAGAGGACTCGTAGTGCTCGTGGTGGTGAAGGTAGCAGCAGTGGTCGTGGTGGTGAAGGTAGCAGCAGTGGTCGTCGTGGTGAAGATAGTGTTCCAAAATGGAGCCGTGTTCGTGGTCGTGGTCGTGGTGAATGAATGCTTTCCTGGTTTATTTCTTTATGTTTTGGTGGACAAATGTTTAAGTTAATAGTGTGGACAATTTTTTTTTAAGGTTTATGGGACATGTTTTCGTATTTTGGACAAAAAGTGTTGGATTTCTAGTTGTTGAATGAATGGTTTGTTTAGCTATGTAAAGTTTAAATACATATGCCGGCATGCTTATTTTAAGTTACATTGCCGACTGTCCCAGGGCCGGCAAGGTTGTGAATTGTCAGACTGCCGGCCCTGACAACGGAAATTGTATAGTTACCAGGGTCGGCAAGGTAATACGATTCCAACCTAGCCGGCTGTTTACTCGCCGGCAAGGTAATATGTTACCGACCATGCCGGCTATTTGTGGCAAAAAAAACTTCTCCTGATGCCTAAAATCATATAAGGTCGGCATGGTAACAAAATTCTTACATTGACGGTTGTTTATTAGCCGACAGGGTAGTATGTTATCGAGCCTGCCGGCTATGTGTGGCAGAAAACCTTTCTCATGATGCCTAAAATCTTATCAGGTCGGCATGGTAACAAAATTCATACCTATCCGGCTGTTTATTAGGTCGACATGTTGGAGAAAACAAACCTCACCAGCGGATTCAAAATTCAAATTTTTTACAAGTACAATTACTTGTACTGGGGCACTATAACGGCCAAATTTGGCCACCATCCTATAAATACACTACTTCTCTCTACAAAACAACCTACAAATAGTTTCACATACTATCCAAAGCTCATATCATCATACAATCCATCTAACTCACCCAATAGCTAAACAACAATGACTTCATTTGATTCAAATGAAGATTTGGCAATCACAAAAGCATGGTATGCGGAAAAACAACTTAGACGTCAATCCTTCGAAAGGGTGGATTCCACAACCTTTTGGGCTAGGGTACACAACAAATTTATCCAAGACTTTGGGAATCCAAATGCAAGAAGTGTTCAACAAGTGCATGAGAGGCACTTAGTCATTGAAAATGCGATACTTGCATTTTTACCTCTCCAACCTCGGATTTTTAACACTCGCCCCTTCACCTTGTCCATTGCACAATTTGTGAGTATTTTTGTGGTTTGTTTTACGTGATCCATGTTGTTTTATCTTCCAATGAAACACCACTAACAAATGTAAGTTTGTTTTTGTAGCACGAAGTCGTGAAAGCGCGCTACTTGGAGGTAAAGGGGGGAGCATTCGCGTTCGATGTAAGCTATCACTTCTTGGACGAAAAAATCCCGGAGGATAACCCGGACTACTTGGATGCGGTATCGTCTTCGTCGGAGGAAGATTGATGGTTTTAGAAGTTTTAGTGTAGGTTTTGTGGGTATACCTCTATGTAAGCCCTCACGAGACTATAACTCGTCTACTAGGGTCGCCTAGGGGTTCAAAGGCTTGATGCACATGCTAAGTGCATTCGTTTTTATGTTTCAATCAATGTAGTAACCAAAATTGCATGAATAAAGTGAATTACATCTACCCATATTCTGTTTTCTGTTTGGTATAAGTACATGTCGGAAAAGTTATAAATCCTTATCATGCCGGCTAAAAGGTCAGCCGGCAGTGTTATAAATTATGTGCATGCCGACTTTACGATAGCCGGCATGGTAGGAAATATTTACATGCCGACCGTAAGATTGTTTCCCAAGATAGTCGGCGTGTTCTTCATCCGAGGATCATGCCAGCCGAATACTGATCGGCAGCTTATTCAAATTGGCACTGCCGTCCGAAAACTGGTCGGCAGCTTATTCAACGTGGACCTTGCCTGCCGAAGACCAGTCGACACCTTATTCAAACCCTTACCTTGCCGGCCTTGTGCATTTTCAAAACCAAATTTTTGATCAAAATCGAACTCATAAGACAGATGAAAGGCTTAATCTACTGAATTCATAATTTCAAATTTTTAATCTAAACTCAATTAATTAACCTAATCAGAATTTTAGTATTAATTAACTAAGGGAATATTAGCCATTTAGAAAATACAAGATTAAGGGGTGGTTTGGTTTTACTTCATAATGACCAGATTTTGTCTTATTGGGTATACCCCAATTAATTTGAGTATACCCCAATCTCGCCAGGTTATAATAGAGAGATATAGAACAAAAACAAGTTGACGTATGTCGAATTTGATATGCTTTAAAATCAAGTGTGGAGGTTGTAGTCATCCCATGACGTAGTCAACAAGACAAGCAGACATATAACAACACATCATGGTGGCATGCGCAAAAGTATATAAATAACAATACGTATAAGCACAACAGAAAGTCAAGCTGTCCCGTCGCACGCGTAAGAAAAGAACGAAGGGAAAAAAGGAATGAAACACCTCGTGTACTAGTAATTAGATACGGATTAAAAACGCTCTGCATAACCTTTTTCTCTCTTCCTAAAAATCCTCCCTAAATCAAATCTTCAATATTTGATTTTTATAATCCAGATTTGTTTAGAAATCGTCTGACTTATTCCGATTTTCTAGATAGATTTGGATATAATAAGTAAATAGTTAAGTCATAATTTTAAATAAAATAATTTCTATTATAAGTGACTTGCGGGTTTCCTTAGGTTTTCTTCATCAATTTCATTCAATTCTCTAATGGTGGTATATCCATCAGAGGTTTATTATAGCCTTTACGGCGTCTCCGTCAATTGCAATAATTGTTTCAAATATGTTAACAAAGACATCCTCCCGTTGTGACGTGATTCTACATCAACGGCTACCAGAACTAATTGTGATGATGATGTTTTATTCCCTTTTGGGGCAACTTTGTCTTAATGAAGAAGACAGTGAAGCAGAGAATTTCTTCAAATTAAAATGGCAGAATCTTAATTCAAAAGCCATTATTCAAATACCATCAATTTTCTTTCTGAAATTCATGTATTTGTGTATGATGTATTGTAATTTTATTTTGATATAAAACGTTTATGTTTTATTATGTTTCATCTTTGATGTATTTGATCTTGATGTATGCAATCTTCTGATATCAATGAAATTGAGAGATTCACCTCTTTTCTTTCAAAAAAAAAAAACAAAAAGAATGTACTGGGATGAGGCGATATTTAAACCAAATAATTTGTGGAAAAAATGAAATTTTTGTGTAACAATTTTGGTCACTTAATCTCGGACAGCATTTAGGATCCGTTTGGCACGCTTAAATCGGAGGTAATTGGAATAGTCAAAAGACCGTAGTTAAGGGGTTGCATTTAAATATTACGTGTTTGACATGAATCCGATTACACTGTATAACAACTATACGTAGTTCCTACTTCCTGCTACCTCCAAAGGATAACATTGAATACTCATCCCTTGGGATGTACATTGATTGTGTCCCTGTACTACACCCTCCAACTACACCGTCGACCGATATTGACTGCTTATTTTATTTGCGTAATCAAATATGTGTTCATTTTGTTTTTTAAGAATTATTTTTTTACTATCAATGTTTAAATAATTTAACTCTTTTTTTAGTTTATTATTATTTTTAATTATTTTTAATTTTTTATTATTATTTCTTATTAAATGTTTAAAGAAAAAATTCCTACTTTAATTTTTTTGGTTTTTAATTATTATTCTATTTTATTTTTTATTTTTTCTTAATAAATGTTCGGTTTTATATATTTTTTGGATTTTTTATTATGAACTTTTTCTGGTTATTATTATTTTATCATTAAAAATAATAGAAAAGGAAATTAATATAAGAAGAAAAGATATTAATTTTACAAGAAACTAGTAGGAAGCCTAGCAACAAGTTGGGCTCCAAAACTTTTTTGAATAGCTAAGCCTAACCTAATAAAAAGAAAATATCGAACATTAATATTCACATCATGCCTAGGTTCTTTAATCTTTTCAAAAACTCAATAGTTTCACTACCAAGTTTACCAAAGGTAGTAAAAGGTAGGGTACCGAAACTATATCCATTAGCTCTACATACATCAAAATACTTAGTTCGCTTGCGTTCAACAGCTTTAGCCAAGGCAAGACCTGGTGTAACACCACCTTCAGCAAAAGGAGAAACCCCAGTTAGATCAAAACAAGTATCACATCCATTCTCCCAATTGTAGACCAAGAGGTCTGCCGCCCTAGCATCACCACCGCTACGAGAAAGGAACCCCAATACAACTTCAACTCTAGAATGTACACTAGTAGCCTTATAACAAATATCTGCAAAAGTGTCTCTAACAATATCATGGAGAAACTTAAGACCAACCTCATTGACACAGTGCAACGCGTGATCCCCGTATACATTCATATCCTTGTTGCAGCAAATGCAAGAACTATTGGCAGCAAACAACAGAATGCCAAGTCTGTATCCAAGAGCTGCACAAAACTGACGCGGTTCAATCTTCTATCCAAGACCATCTGCAGTAACAACAAGAAGATATTCATGTGCATGTTTAGTCTTATTACACTGCCAGAGAGCTAAATCCCACTTTGAAATATTAAATATAGAAGGCATTCCCTTAGACACACTTGCAAAATATTAAACTGCCAATGCATGCATAGGGTGGGGGGCAGTAATGAGATTGCAAAGTTGTGACGAATTTATACCACAAACTGGACGGAAACTTTCAAAAACATCTTGATACGCTGATCCTTAACTTGACTTCCCGAACCTTGTAGAATAGTCCCATGTACGTATAAAGTTTGAGAAAAAGATGCCAAATAACCATACTGCATAGTATCTAACATAGAATAAATTCCTAGGCCACCCATTTTTAATGAGGAAAGAAGCAATCCTCTATTGTAAAAAACCATAACCTAGAGGTCCTACCTAGACCATCACCAGACACCGATTTCCTCAAGTAACTTGAAAGATAATTATCAAAAACAACTTGAGCAGTTTTCACATAATTAGGGGCAGTAGCACGCAAGGTAAAGTAATTGTTTTTCTTTTTTTATTACTACTTTTTTATTTTATATATATATATATATATATATATATATATATATATATTTTACAATAACGTTATTAATACATATACAAAAAGTACTGAGAAATTACAAGCTTTTGGTTGGCAACCTAGCAACAAGCCGGGCTCTAACTCCTTTTTGAATAGCAATACCTAATCTATGCAAAATAAAGCTACCTCTACCACTACTAGCATCATTGCTAACTAAACAATTCTTCAGACGCTTGAAAAAACACAAAGTATCCTCACCAAGTTCCCCCAAGGTAGTGAAAGCTAAAACACCTAGACCATATCCATGTGAAACACACTTGTCCAAGTATTTAGTGCGCTTCCGTGAAACAACACTAGAAATAGCTTTGCATGGAACAAAAGAGCAAATACCTTCACCCGTGAAGGGAGATACCCCATTAACATCCATGGAAACATATTGACCATTTTCCCAGTTAAGAACCAGGATATCAGCAGGCTGTGAGTCTTTGTCATCATCTGACAGAAACCCAAGAGAAACTTCTTTACGCGCCGTCACATCAGCTTTGTAACAAATGTCAGCAATTATGTCTCATACAAAGTCATGTCGAAACTTAATTCCCACATCCTTAGCATAATGAAGCGCGTGATCCCCAAAGATATCAATAGATCTGTTACAACTTGAGCATAAACCATTCTCAACAAACAATGGGATACCCAGGCGGTAGCAAAGGACAACTCTGAACTGTCTCGGCCCAAGGAATTGATTAAGCCCACTAATAGGTACATATAATAAATAATCTCGTGCATGCTTAACACGGTTACACTTCCACAAAATGGAATCTCTTGCAGACATAGAAAATTGGTATGGGATTTTCTTCTTAATTGCATCAAAGTAAGTGACTGTCAGGGAATGCATGGGGGGGGTGCAGTATCATTGACACAATATGAAGGAGGTAGTCCACATACCTGAATGAAGTTCTGAAGAGCCAACTGATAAGCAGAACCTTTGTCTGTTGAGAATAAGTTACCAAGGATCACCTTTTGCACCGAAGACGTCTGGCTCTGAGAAGCAAGATAACAGTACGTACGGGTGTCTTCCATGGTATAAATGCCCAAGCCACCATCCTTGATGGGCAAGGTAGCTCATCTCTGATATAAAGGACCAAAACCCGTGCCATTACCGATGACAAGGAGTCTCAAGTACTTGAGCAGATGATCATCAAAAAGCTCAGTGGCTTGTTGAATGTATGCAACATTGGTAGTTCGTATTGCAAAATATAATCTAGAAACACTGGTGCAATTGCGAAGTAGAAGCATCTCCCTCTGAGGATCCTTGAGGTTTTTGATGGCAGACATAAGTTGAACAATATTGTTCACTCTACTCAATATCATGTCACTAATAAATTTCAAATCCAGACTCACAAGACCATCCAAAAGTTTACCATTCAACGGTCTACCAATGTCAGGAGGGAAAACACCATCAGCAATACTTCTGGGATCAATAGAAGGCCAAAAGACCTTCATTTTCTTTATATTGAGATGCATGTAAACCCCTACCTGGTCCTTTAGTTTGTATTATGCGCAAGGCCTTAGCCACCTCAAGAGTATTACCAATGATTGTACCATCATCAAGGTACCAGGCGTGTAAATCAAGTTTACAACTGGAAGCAATAGTCTTCACTAAGGGGTGGAGTGTCAAAGAAAACAACAAGGGACCGAGAGGGTCACCCTGCTGGACTCCGAGAGCAGAAGACAAAATATATCGGTCATAGTAGAGCTTAGCAGGTTGCATGTAACAAAATTCTATCCAGCGAGAAATACCTGGACAATGAAGACGAGCCTCCTTGATGAGCTGAGATCTGCTCACCATATTGAACGCGTTGGAGAAGTCAATGAGAAGCATTGACATCATGTCCGAGTGACCTTTCAACTCCAGTAGGCCGTTTACAGTATGTAAAATACTTTCCCCTCCAGCAGGAACACCAACCCTGAATTGGTAATCACCTAAATAGGAATTCATGTCCTTCCCGATAGAGAAAGCAGCCACTTTGGAGACCAACCTACGCCAAACCGTGCCAACTGCAATGGGGATAAGACCACCCCTAGGATTAAGTAATGGTGTTAGGGGCGCGCTAGCTATGAACTCACCTAAACCGGCGGGGAATTTTACAGCCAAGCAAAGATTGACAACCCCGGTGATAGAAGAAAGTAAATCGTCCGCAACAGCTGTCGCTGCCCCACTCATCGCATCAACTAATTGTTGCGCCCGCAATCCATCTCGACCGCAGGATATGCCCTTAGGGAAGCTCTTAATAGCTCTCAGAACTGCCAGGCAATCCACCGTAATTGGGTCCAATGTAACATCATCACAAGGAACAACAGGAAGAGGCGCGGCTAGATGTTTATCTTGCAACTCCGAGTGGGTTTGTTCATAACAAGGAGCAACCAAATTTGAAGAAAGCACCCGAATTGCGGCAGCAAAATGACCACATCTCACTTTCTTTCGGCACGATGTCAAGTTATCAATGCCTTGCTTCTTCACATCAGCTTGTTTAGACGCACTGCAGGCTGGAAGTTGTCACATCATATTAATCAGTAAGAAACAACCGTTGGGATCCTTCCAAACCGATAAAGCTTGGTTAATGGCATCAACCTGTAGGCGTTTCCGATTACCTGATTTCGATTCAGCTGAAATTTATGGCCTGTATAGTGCAAGAGTGCAGATGGGAAAAAGTATGAGCTGCAGCCAAGCAGTCAGATTGTCAGGGTTAACAATGACCTTGTCAAGGAAAGTTTTCAGCACTCTAGAGAAGGATAGCCGTCACTGATGAGGTATGCACGTTACAGTGGTAAATTGCCTCTGAAATACGGTGTTGAGCAAGTATGTAGATAGCCCAGCAGAATCTGCTACAACAGCATACTATCTTCCACAGAAATACCACAAACCACATCACTGGGAGATCGTAAACAGAAAGCACTTACCTTGACAGGATTAGCGACACCATGAATAAGAAGTTTAGTATCTGCGCTGCTAAATTTCCCAACGTATCCACCATCTGGACCTGTAATCTTGTGAACAACCCCATTCTGACCAAGAGATGGCATTCTCCAAGCATGTATATGCATGCAAATACTACATAACCAACTACGCAGGTGAAGAAGAACCCTTTCCCAGGCCTTGTAGACATTCACATCCCTGGAAAATAATTCCCTGCAACAGTCTTTATTCTCCGGGGAGAAGAAGTGTCTGTCACGGAGATTTTTAAAGAACGGACCTTTGGCATACCCTCTGCAATTGATACCATCATGGCACCTATCAAAGTTATTACACGGGCAATGGAAATAGCCGTCTTGAGAAGCAGCCTCTTCTGTCGAGAGAGAAGAAGGGAAAGTACCAGTTAAAGAAATCTGAGACTCATCATCCTGAGACAATTGGGTAGCTGCTAGTTCCGTGAGATCGAGGCTCTGGTAGTACAAGGCATGGAGTCGAACAGGAACGAAAAACCCTAAAAATAAATAAATAAATAAATAAATAAACTGAACAAAACCCTAGCCTGGAAGAAACAACAAAGGAAAGAAAGCAAAACAGGTATCAAATGAAAGGAAAAAACGCAAGGAAAACGGAAAAGAGAAAGGAGGGAGATGAATCTGTGAGGAAACAGAGAAACCGCCGGTGGATATTCATGGTTTTTAGTCACCACGAAAATCGCGGGTAAACCCTTATTTGTAATTAGTTTTTCATTTCCTAAGATAAAAATCTTTTTATAGGAAAATGTAAAGTTTTTACAAGAAACTAGATGAGAGCCTAGCAACAAGTGGGATCTAACACCTTTTTTAATAGCTAAACCTATTCTAGTAAAAACAAAATTAAGTACATTAATATTTACATCATGCCTAACTATGTAATTCTTCAATCTTTTCAAATATTCAATAGTTTTAATACCAAGTTCACTTAACGTAGTAAAAGCTAAGGTTCCAAAACTATATCCATTGGTTCTACATACATCAAGATACTTAATCCTCATGTGCTCAACGGGTTTATCCAAGGCGAGACCCATTGTAAATGTTTGCACACCACCCCAAGCAAAAGGGGAAACCCCAGTCACATCAAAACACATATAGCGACCTTCTTTCCAAATGTAAACCAAAATGTCAGACGACCTAGCATCGCCACCATCATGAGAAAGAAACCCCACAGCTGCATCAACTCTAAAAGGTACACTAGCACGGTAACAAATATCCGTAAAATTATCTTATACAAGATCATGTATAAACTTAAGACCAACTTCACTAGCACAATGAAGTGCATGATCACCATACACATTGTCACAGGTTCGCAACACCCAAATGCAAAACCAACTTGACAATGGCAATTATGCTCCACAACACAATCTCATACAACTCGCACTTAGACAATACTTTAAATTCTTGACTAATTCTCTATTCAGCCCATACTAAATAGAGGTTCTGCTCACAAATCTTCCAAGCCTTCAACCAAGTACACACACTCCGCTTGATGCATAAACATAAGCCAAAAAAGGGACAAATGCATCAACAGAACTTAGCTTTAAAACTAGGTCGTAGCCTTTTATTTATTGCACACTTAGGGTTACACACTCTTCTTGTTCCGGATTCCCAATCTCTTCACAAGATCAGGTTTATATAGCCTTACGTTTTACTTTACACAAGGCAGTTAGCCAACCGTTGCTAACTTGCCAAACCGCTCTCCTAAAGCCAAACAGGCCCTTCCTATCCTTTAAGAAAGCATAAAGCAACAAACTTCCGTGTAACCAACACGAAACCGTCAAGGCCATGTGCCCGACACATGTCATCTAGCCTTGTTGAATAATGATTGCGTCTTACATCCAGAGTAGTGCAATCATTGTTAAGCATCATTCTTCCAATGATGCAAGTGTGCTAATGCAAGTCTTGCTTGCATGCCTGCACGCCTCATGCATACAGTTTACTTTCCAAACTCATTTGGCATATCTTGATGCTAAACTCGCATCTTTGGGCCATGTCCAAACCCTGTTTGGCACATGCCATTCTTTAACTTCAACTCAGACATGCACTCCGCATATATGACTTTGGCAAAGCCACTGATAATGCATAAAAATTTCGCATTTTTACTTGGCCACTTGAAAACCATGTCATAGACCTCCCCCACCATCTGAACTCGACGCCATCGTCGATTCCTTTTGCTTCAGGTAAGCCTGGATTTGTTCTTCAAATTGCCACAATGTAGTATCCTTCTCCCAAGAAGCTTCGGAGTATGGTAACCCTTGCCACTCAATCAGAAAATAATTTCTCCTATTCTTCTTGCTTTTCCCCTCAACTCGATCATCAAGTATAGCCTCAACTTGATTTTCGAATTGCGATCTGATTACTGGTGGTGCACGTTTCGCTTGTTGTCTCGAAGTGTCCAGCCAATCAGGATGGTACTTCTTTAAGAAGCTGACATGAAAAGTAGGGTGCACTTTCAACCTTTCCGGAAACTCAAGTCTGTAAGCCACCTTACCAACCCTTTTTATCACTTCAAAAGGACCATCATATCTTGGTGTTTATGGGTGAAAACTGTTTTTGCGGTTTTTGGTAAATGTGGGTGTGTGGATGAGAAACGAATCTAAACCCTAAAAAAATGCACTGCACGGGAATGCTTTTGATTCGAGAAATCAATCTGTACAACTCTGGCCTAAACCAAGAAATGGCCGTTCCAGACTTGCTTCGGTCACAAAGTGAAGGAGATGGGGTTGATCTTAGGGAGGGAAGCGAAGAAGGTGTTGAGATTGTGAAGGTGTTGGTTGTGTATGACTTTTATCAGAAAGCTGAAATGGCTTGCAGAATGTAAGCTATCAGTTCTGGTGTTTGGATACGGTTGTATCAACACTTGGTTTCTGTCTTCTTGTTATATCTTGGAAATAAATAGGAGAACCTATTTATACAAGTCATTGAGCCTAACCCACGTCTCTCATGGGAAGTGGAGAAAGTGGAGTGATGGAGTAGTGGAGTTGCGTGTGTTAGTGTCACACGATCAGTCTTGCCCACTTCTCACATCATCACTAACAGTCCATGTCTTCCTGACACGTTCTTGTGATGACGCGTTGTGCGCTGCACGTTGTAAACCGCCAGACCAATACCCCAGTAAGTATCCCCCAGTTTGTGACATGTTTGATGTCTCGAAGGTGTGGATCGTGGGACCCACAAAAAGTATCATGTGATGCTAGATTAAATAACTAAGTTATTTAGGAAGTCGATACTTGTGAAGTATCGTGTGTATTTTATGCAGGTAATGCATCAAATATATTCAGCATGTGTGAAGCATCGTTGTTTTAAGGCTTAACGGAGTAAGTCGCGGATTAAGCATCTTAAAATAGCATCACGTCCAGCCATCTTCGAGTGATCGTTTGGAGGATGTACAGGTAAGTCCTGACTTGGCCGATCACTTTGTGTGGAAGATTGGTGGACGGTGATCGTGGTGATTCCTCACTGGTCGCCTAACTCCTATCTTAGGTTGTCCGTCCAAGCTGGTGAAATTGGACGGACGAGATGGCTTGCAACCCACATCTGCGACCGTCGGATTAGGGTTTAGGAGGTGCTCGAACACCAACCTTTAGCTTGGTCGAATCCAAGCATGGGACACGTTTTTGAAAGAGCCGATTGGGCATGCGTGTAGACGGCATGCTGGTGTAGGTGTATGTACCTCACTGTCCCATGGAGATGCGATTTAAGCCACTCAATTTGTATGGCAAAGAGGAGCGGCTGCGATTGATTTGCGACAAAAATCCCATGCCGCAAAGGAATTGAAGACCGCACGTCGTGCCTACTTCGGGAGCTCGTTTCGAGACGACCAACCATGGTCGGTCTTGGCCGATCAGTCAGGCGTGCACTCGGCAGGCCAATGTACACGTCTGTACCTTACTGTCCCGTGAAGATGTGATCTAAGCCACTCAATTTGTCCGGCAAAGTTGAGTGGTCGAGATCGATTTGCAGTTGAAAACGCGTGGCCATGCCTAGTTTGGGCGCACGAATCGATACGACCAACCATAGTTGGTCTTGACCGATTAGTCATGTATGTAGGCGGGCCCACGGTGATTGTGTTGACATGCTCTGGGCCCTTTGAATCTACATCTACACCCTAATTAGGGTTTCACGTCCATGCTGCTTTGGATGGATGAATTGGAAAGCTACGCTTCTCTTTTTGGGAGGCCGACCATGTGGGGCCCACGTTGGGCCGGTGGTGAACGCGCCAATACCTGCCTGGTGGCTATGGGTCTGATCTAAGCCATCCAATCATGCAGGTGAAATTGGATGGTCGTGATCAATTTGGGACCTTTAGTGGAATTTCATGCGACCCTCAATTCTTCACGCTGACACAACTTCGGACAAACGTATATTGCAATCTGGTCAGGTTAAGGAAGAGTCGGTCATGCAGGTGGGAAGAAGGTCCGCCGGTGTACACCATGACGCTTGTTCGATTGGCTTTGGGCTGATCCACGCTGTAGATGGTGGATTTTCGACAAGGGATAAAATCGTAAACTCATAATTATACGAAGCTCTGATCCAGCAATCAGACGTGAGTATTGAGACACGCGTCTCTCATCGAATTCTCAACGGAGAGTAATTTCTCTCAGAGTACATGTAGATATATAATCTCACGACTGGATAACGGGCATATCTCATGAATACTGAAAACTTTCAGTGATTTGGTAATGGTGGACTGGAGTATATATAGTGACATAAAGGGTACTCAGTTGGGAACTTTGTGCATTCCCTAGAAGGGGGGCATTAGAACATTGATTGGGAGATGCGTCAGAGCCGCCACGTCTTCCAAGGTAATGGTAAACTCTCCCCATCTACATATGAAAGTGTGAGTGGGAATGCACCAACGAGCAAACATAGCCACAATACCACTTGCGTCATGATAAATGAACAACTCTCCAGAAGCTTGAATAGCTCTTGTCACCTGCGCCTGGTCGAGCATAGTCCTTACATGAGGAAAACCCAACATATGCCTCGCCCAGCCGACAAATTTCTCCAACGGTCGTCGAGAAAGCTTAAACTCTATGATTGATGAGGTGAAGATCCCTCGTTCAAGAAAAAATCGAATCACTATCTTAGGAGTCACCAATTTCTTCTGAGCTGGGATTTATCAAAAGACGATACACTAGGGATTTCAAATATTGCTCAGCTCCTGGAATATCTTTTTCAAAGAATGCATCATCTATGTTCGGGACATTCTTAATCCCAGGGATTTCGTCTTCGTCTCCCCAAACGGAAGTTTCATCCATGCATGTCTCATCTCTGGAGATACCATCATCAACGCATATCTCTTCCCTCGAGGCGTCGTCAGCTTGGGAATTGGTCATCTTTGCTGAGTAGCTGAAAATGTTCACACTACATTCTACTTCAGTATGCCGTCCAGATATAAATCAAGGAAATACAAGCAAAAATGGTAACTCTGAACTCTTACCTCTTTACAATTCTACTAATGGTATTAGTTATGCCGTAAGAGTTAACACCTCAAAATCGTTCGCCTCTTCGAAAACTGCAAAAACGAACGAAACTTTATTTAATTTCCGAGACTGATTTTCATGAAATCGCGAACACAATTTCCATAATGTGAACATTCACACAACTGACCTATGAAGTTTATAACAATAAAATATTTCATCATAAATATATTTTCTATCTTCGAAGGTTCCTCAAAACACACGTTTTGATTTTTTTTTTCAAAACAACAATTAATGCAACTTGCATATATAAATTCTCAAAGATTTTATCTAATGAAAACAAACTCATGCAAATAAAATATACCATCATATTTTGCACAATATATGTCACGGATGCATATATATAAGAAAAAAACTATTTTTCCTTCGTATCGTCGTTATTTGTCTTTAAAACAAAGGTTTATTTCAAAATACTGTGAAAGCTCACAATTTATACATATGATAAAGTTTTTTATTTACATGAAAGATCATAAACAAAATTTTATCACTGGACACATGTTCATAATATATATTTTCCTTCGTGTCGTCGTTATTTGTCTTTAAAACGAAGGTTTATGTCGATTTCGTGAAAATTCACTTCTTTTATGATAAAACCTTGGTACACATGAAAGCTCATAAACTAAGTTTTATCACTGGACCTAGGTTCATACTAAAAAAAACCTCTTCTAAATCAAGGATTATTGTTAATTTTCAAAACTAACGATCGAACGAACGTACGTTTTCGAAACGAGGGTTTTTCATAAAAGCTCACACCAAAACGTACACAAATATATGATTTCAACATGATCACTCCATGAAATTCATGCAAGCATCAGCAAACATCAAAAAAAAAAAAATTACCTGGTCGGTCGGCCGGAAAATGGCTGGACTTCAGCTGATCGGACGACGATCGGCGGCGGCTCCGGCGTCAGGAAATTTTCTTCCTCCCCTGTGAACGAACGTGAAGATGATGAAGGGATCAAAGCACTGGTCGTGAAAAAAAAGGATTAATCCCTTTTATGTCAATTTTATTTCCAAAACCTAATTTTCTAAGGATTTCCTTATTGGGCCCGACACGCAAATCCTAAACGACAAAGGTTCCGTCGTCCAAACCAGCGGTTCAACACCAATTTATGCTCACCAAACGACACTCCAATCATGACATCGAATCCTTCATCAAGTCGTGGTCTGCTCATGCTCTCTAAATCCGTAACGTCTCAACTTACGACTAAGTTCAATTACTGGTATTGTTATTTATGGCCGGAAAATCACCATTTAATGCTGACTGAGGAACACCGCTTTCCTCAGTAAGCAGGGGACTTAATGTATATGGCGAATTTTCGACAAGGGATAAAATCGTGAACTCATAATTATACGAAGCTGTGATCCAGCAATCAGACGTGAGTATTGAGACACGGGTCTCTCATCGAATTCTCAACGGAGAGTACTTTCTCTCAGAGTACATGTAGATATGTAGTCTCACGACTGGACACCGGCATATCTCATGAACACTGAACACTTTCAGTGATTATTTCTATATAGTATCACGAAATGGACGGCTCCTAGACAGCTTGCTCTGCTAGTATAAAGCGATAACGTCTTCAAGAACAAACAACGAGTTTACCCTGACTATATAAAGGATATGACTTACCGACAAGCTCATATCGGGATAATTAATGCTCCTACATAGCTTGCTATGCTAGTATAGAGCCACAAAGTTAATTATTTCTAATTAAGATTAATTCTGTCGTGACATTCACTACTGAATTCCCAGAATAATCTATTATTGCTCCTATTCCATGGTCGAATCCACGACTGGTCCTAAAATGGAAATAACAATTGTTCTGATTCTATGATCGAACCCACGACTTGATCTCATAGAATAGCAATAACTATATTATCTCATTACTACGATTTCATGATCGAATCCACAACTGGTCTCATAAATGGTAATAGATAAAACTTAATTACTCCGATTCTATGGTCGAATCTACGATCCCATGGAATGGTAATGCTCACTTTATTATTCTGAATTCATAGTCGAATCCTCAGCTGATCCTATGAATTAATAATAAACATCTTATTACTCAGTTTTGTGAATCATTCTCCACTGAATTCCACAATTAGTAATAAATAATCAACAACCATGCGTCTGAGCTACCTCTAAGTAAGCCTCGATCCAAATGGTGAAAGTGTGTTCAACGACGATGCACTAACAGTCACCGCACGAACGAGTATTTCAAAATATGACGAAATGATTAACCTATTGCAAAATAGGAAGAAAATAATAAATAATCAAAATATTGACCAAGGCGCCAAGGGATTGGATTCATTGACTGGCCGACCGTGCCATGACCAATCCCACGCCAGTTTTATATTTTATCATGTTTTTATTATTTTCCTTCATCCGATGAAAATCCTTTCATTTGAACAAATCTCCTTCATCTCGAGGAAACTCCTCGACTTCATGGCGTTTTCATAAACCCATGAAAATAATATAAAATTAAGGAAAAATAGTGTGGGGCGTGACCATTGGCCAACCGACCATGCCTTGGTCCCATCCTCCCCACACCTTATGGTTCCTCATTATTTTATTATTATTATTATTTCCCTGATTTCATGAAAATTCCTTCAAATCATGGTATTTTCAAAATACATAAAAAAATAATAATATAAAAATTAGGAAAACTCGTGGGACCGGGCCCAGCCGGCCGGCCATGCCTCAGCCGGTCCCACACGCCCATGTATTTTATTATTATTATTTTTAGGATTTCCTTCATCCCATGAAACTCCTTGATTTCATGGTATTTCTCTCAAATTAGGAAAATCCCTTCAAATCATGGAAAAATACATAAAAAATAATAATAAAAAAATTAGGGAAACAGTGGGACCGGGCCCCAGCCGGCCGGCCATGCATCAGCCGGTCCCACATGCCCATGTATTTTATTATTATTACTTTTAGGATTTCCTTCATCCCATGAAACTCCTTGATTTCATGGTATTTCTCTCAAATTAGGAAAATCCCTTCGAATCATGGAAAAATACATTAAAAATACATAAAAATTAGGGAAACTCGTGGGACCGGGGCCTAGCCGTCCGGCCGCGCCTCCATAGTCCCACACGCCCTTGTTTTTATTATTTTAATATTTTTGCTTCCCTGAACTCATGAAAACTCCTTCAATTCGTGGAAACTCCCTAAATTAATCAAATTTTTCAAAATTCATGAATTTTTCATAAAATCATCAAAATATTATAAAATTAAGGAAAAGGCACCACATGACCGTGGCCACGACCGGCCGACCATTCCTTGGCCTCGGCGGTCCCACGCCTCCTTATTCCTTATTTTATAATTATTTTCCATCATCTCATGGTGTTTTCCTCAGTTTTGTCGAAACCCTAATTTTGGCATATTTTCTCGAATAGATGCTCAATTGCACGCCAGAAAATATCAAAATTCTCAGGACTGAGATGCGGACGCCTTGGGGACACGAGCACGCTATCATGACCGACCAAGATTGGCTCTTTGGCTTACAGAAGCCTGTCCCATCAAGTTTCACAGTTTTGACCTAATTTGCACAATTGCACGTATTAGGTCCAAGACTCTTCCAAACACTTTGGATTTTCATGAAGTGATCATCAGGCGGTCACGTGACTACCCAGGGACGGTTTCACGACCCATGGTCGGTCCCTCACTCCGTCTTACTTAATTAGGTTTTCTCACCTAAGGCTCAGACGAGCATTTTCGAATAAATGATTAAACCAGCATTTGATCATTCTTTCACCAACAAATCGTCAACTCTTCAGGAGTTCTTTGTATTTGCTCACGTGAGCATATGGACACTACATTATTGATCCACGGTCCCATGTAGTCGTTCCCTCCTTCATCCCATGGTTAAACTTTTGACGAACCATGAATTGATCATCAATTAATCAAATTAGGGTTTCTGAATCCAAGGATCATCATTCCAGATTCCAACCTTAATAATTTTACGACGACCTCATGGTCATTAATTTTATTAATTATGCTCGGTTCAACGACCAGTATTCTAATTAATATTTTTGGTACGCTGCTAATAATCCATCAGATGAGCAACACATGCTCAGACGATCAAATATTCAACAATTCATCACATGAGCAATATTTGCTCCGATGATAAATATTTGCTCAAACCAGGGAATATTGATTCAACAATCAATATTCAACGATCCATCGAATGAGCAATGCTTGCTCACTTCATCGTAAGAACTATACCTCTGTCTCATGACATGTTCAACTCATGAGTTTCAGAACATCATGTTTAACTCAGCAACTACATGGACTCGTCGTCCCATCAAACCACGAAGTCATCAATTGACTAACATACCACGAGACGTCAATCGTGTCACTTTGGGGGATATCACTTAGGGTTTTGGTCTGGCGGTATACGGCACGTGTGTTCAAACACACGATGGAATGTGAGCAAGTCTGCAATCAGTTGAAGGAATTCACGAGGTAATGGGTGGAAAATCGACCAAGTTTCCACACGTTGAGCAACTGGTTTCAAACACGATCTCCACTTCCCCACTCCTTGATTCCATCAACTGTCACACTTCATGGGATCATGGTGTCTAAAATTCCAGCAATATAAATAAGTCTCTGAATCATGATTGAATCATCAGCATCAACAGTATCATCAATCTCACGTCTCATCGACAACACGAGATCATCAACTCATCAATTGAGCAACTACTCTCGATTGAGCAATTTCAATCATTCAGAGCTTATCATATTCAGAATTCAGATACCCACAATCTTTGATTACCATTGATTCCACACATTTCCCAGCTTCCCTCCTACAGATCAACCCATCCTCTCTTGTGACCGAATTTACTCTGGAACGGTCATTGTCTTGATTTAGGACGGAGTAATACAGATTGATCTCTCGAATCTAAAGAACCCTCTTTGCAGCGGTGCATTTGTGTGAGGTTTAACATTTCGCTCGGTTCGAGGAGTCTCCTCCGTACGGTCGTCTCCTCAATTCCTTAAAAACCAGCAAATCATTTTTCCCCATCTACAGATTGACAACCACTAGTATAGAGCGATAACGTCTTAATTACCCTGCTTACAGAGGAAAGATGTGTTCCTCAGTCAGCATTAAATGGTGATTTTCCGGCCATAAATAATAATACCAGTAATTGAACTTAGTCGTAAGTTGAGACGTTACCGGATTTAGAGAGCATGAGCAAACCACGACTTGATGAAGGATTCAATGTCATGATTGGAGCGTCGTTTGATGAGCATAAATTGGTGTTGAACCACTGATTCGATGATGGAATCTTGGTTGGTTCAGGATTCACGGGCCCGACCCAAAAAGTAAATCCTTGTTTTAGGAATAGACGCTTGTTCGTTCGTTAGTTTAAGGAACAAACAAAATAGACCTGAGTCTAATGATATAAAATTCTGTCTATGAGCTTTCACGAAAACCAAAAATTTTATTTTATATGTGAGATTTCACAAAGTGGAATAAACTCTCGTTTCAAAGGTGGATGCTCGTACGAGAGAAAAGTTTTTTTTTTTTGAATAGACGTGCGTCTGTTAGTAATAAAATTTTGTTTATGAGCTTTCATGAATATTTTATCTTCGAGTTTTCGGAAATCTTTGAAAATATACTCTCGCTTAAAAGACAGATGCTCGTGCGAGGGAGCAAAAAAATATAGATATATTTTTCAAATTTACGTGAGTGTCACGTTAAATATATATATTTTGTAAAATCAAGGTTTTGATTTTGAACAACAGTTGAAAGTAGACAATTATAAATGGTGAAATAATGTCTGTATGTGAGTTTTAAAAATTGTAGAATGGACGTCTGTCCAATTTTTGAAAAACCAGTGGATGTTAAAATCACGTGAGTTGTTCACGGTTCTATGAACATCAAGTCATGATTTTGAATAATAAATTTTTTTCGTCTTTGCAGGTTTGACGGAACGAGCAAGTTTTCGAAATTCTGACTTTATAATCACTACAGCTAGTGAAATTTGTAAATAGGTAAGATTTGGATTGTTACCATTTTTGCAGACGCTGATGTGAGCACCTTTTTTATGCTTTAATTTCACTGCTTTGATGAAATTTGCACCTTTCAATGATATTCTGAAGTAAAAATATCACATAGATGCAGTACCTAATTTGCAGAGATGTCAAACGGCGGTTATGAGACTCCTTCAGTTGATGAAGAGGAAGAAGCGGTGACTAAGAGTTCTCCAAATGCGAATGACGAATTCTTCTTGGTCAAATATAAACCCGAAAAACGGCATCCAGGTTCGAGCACTGTAAAGTCCCATGTCTCTTTGATGAGTTGTTAGCGCTCCTCACATCATGAATTTTTCTTGTCCGTGCAATTAGGATCACGAGACCAAGGTTTTTTATTCCTTTGCATAACTTTTCTCCGTCAAGTATTGACGGTCTTCAATTCTCTGCTGCTGGGCAGACGGTTTCAGACTCGAGTGTTGAAGAAGAGGCTGAAGTAAGTATTTCTTCATATAACTTTGTAGATAAGATGCTCATTGTGAGAATATGCCCAGGAGGATGTCTCCATGGAAGTAGAGAGTACTGGTGATGCTCGTTCGGAGAATGACGATAAAGAAAACTCTAAATCTCAAAACCGAATGAAAGTAATGTTGTTGTTGATGTTGAGACAAGCAATTATGGTTCTTTGAACGCTTCAGAGCCCACCCAAGTAAGTATTTCTCTTGAATTTTATCCATAGAAGCATAAACTTATTGATTCATGAATGAGAATCCATGTGAATATATGAAAAGCTTTGCCGAAATACGTCACCAGAAAATTCAGAACTTAGCTGTTTAGCAAAAATGCTGTAGAATCTTCGTCCGATGTCAGATTTTCGCGATCCACCCATGTATCCTTATGCCCAGGAAATTTCAAAGCTTTAGCACATAATATTTCTAAGTTTTGAGCACGTCCAGGGCCTAAAAAAGGCAAAATAGTAAACTTCCAGGAGACTTTCAGAACTTTTTCAGACTGTACGTTGTCTAATGTTTTGACCGCATCTCCTTGCTCGTTCATCGGATTGTTATGAAATTTTGACATGTGGTAGAAGATACATCCATGCAAAGAGAATGGTATATAACTCATCCTAAGAGTACTTGTAGAGTGCTCCCAGTTAGTCATCTTGCACAGGGAAGAGTAAAGTCTCTTCAGACGAGCTTGCCGCAAAACGTATTTTCATGACTTTCGTGCTATTTGCTTGTGCCTCGAGTGTATAATGATGAACCCTGATGATGTTGGACTGCTTGTATAATATATTTTTATGATCTCATTTAGTCCCATGTTTAGATTGCTCTAACCTCATGTAATCTTCGTATTAGGTGCCAAATACCGAAGTTGAGGATATTGAAACTAATAAGGATAACTCGAGATGTTCTGGAATTGTTGATGAAGAGACAACCATCCCTGAACTTCAAGGTCATGAGAAGGTTGTCACTGAAGTTATGGAAACTTTGATTGTTGATGCTTCGGTGATAGAAGAAACCGAGCCACCAGCAGAGAATACTGAAGAAACTGTTGCCCTGATTGTAGAGGCTGCCCCAGTAACTGAGAATCGTGTAGTGGTGTATTAACACCCAAGTGCAGGGGTTGTTTTGGTCCTCCATTCGATGCATCACTCCCATACCACGAACTGGTTGGTGGAGGATTTCAATGCTATTGATTCATTTGAGATCAAGACCCTTTGATTGGTACATGAGCATGGTGCTTGCAGCCATCTTGTCTTTCTCAACCGTAAAACATCACGTCTGAAACCCTGGTCACGGGACCATAGCTGAGGTTGCTTTCGAGAGGGGATGATGTAATGACCATGGTTTCATGTCCCGGCGGTAGCATCACTTTTATGATGAATGATTATCACAAGAGAGTCTGGCGCCACGAGTCTTGGATTGTGAAACTGATCGTCATGATCAATGGACCGTCAGTCCCCAGTATTTTGTAAAATCTCTCCTTTTCGTTTTCTCTTCTTCTAGCAAGACTTGGATAGAGGACCCAGGTAGAAAAATTGATGTGAAGACCTAGGTGGTCGAAGTTGGAGGTACCGTGATGAAGTACTTAGTGGAAATACCTGGTGGACACCGCTCAACTGTGGAAGTCATGAATCCCGTCTAAGAATTGCTGCTTGTATGTTGTACGCTCTGGAAGCTGTAGGGACCTCATACAAGGTCAGAATTCGAGGCTTGACCCAAACTTTTGAAGCTAAGAGGCTGAGTTATATCATGAGAAAAGAATAACTCAATTTGGAGTTGTAGAGATCAGCCAATGGAGCGTGCACATTTGTAATTTGTAATCCCGTACAGATTTTTCAGATTTCATAGACCTGACGGTAAAGGCCATATCTTTCAGCTCGTATGTATGATTGATGCGCCCTTTTGGTATATTGTAGAAGAAACATAGACGAACATATTTAATTAAGGAAGTATTGTCCCATTCCTCACCCATTGGTACGTTTTTGTAAACCCATGGCCCGAAGTGTGTTGTATCTCATTTGTAGAGGTGATGAGAACATCTTGTAGAAGACTTTGGATTGTGCCCACCAGTCGTGCAAGCTTTGGGAATACTTTCATGTGAGCATGTTATCAGGTCTACGCATATTTATATGAATTATTAGTGCTTGGAGAAGTCAACTTCGTCAAGTAATACTTCAGAGAACGGTTAGTTGATGAAGCCTTGTCATGAGGATGTTGCTCCTGAGACCGTTGTTGATGCTGAGATCGCGACTGAATTTTCTCCAGAAATTCTTGTTGATGCTGAGACCATGGATAAAGGTCCTCCAGATATCCTTGTTGATGCAGATACTATGGTCGGAGTTGCTCCCGAGACCAAAAAGGCTAGAACCATGATCATCGAAATAATATTTGCTCCTCCATCCAGTGAGCCTCGTGAAGTGGCTTTGTCAGAGAATTGATGTTGTTGTGGTAGATAGCATCAGCATTTTTCATACTGGATGTGATTAGTGAAGAGAGAAAGTTCCTCAATCATGCAGGGCCTTGTGATGTAGATAAATCCCGTTGATGAAGTTTCGCGGAATCACCTCAGGTTGCCCAGTGTATATTGAAGGAGTTAGTGCCCTTCATGTATGAATGATGTTGCAAGACTTATCGATTGTAGTTTAGTTACACTTTGATCATGCTGGTGTTGAATCAATGTGTCATCGTCGAGATATTTGTGCTGAAGCCAGACGCGCCACTATCGAAGGTGTACTCTTTGATTGGGAGTACAATTTGAAGGCTTCTTAGATGCTTGAGCGTTGAAGCGTATATTCCTTAAGCGTCAAACGTCTTAGAGGTTTGATCATCTCGGACCTGGAGTATCTTCTGTTGATTCAGCATCCCTTTTGTTGCAGTAGTGGGATTCGACACTTGTGCAGACATCAGAGCTTTCTGATTTTGTGGAACACATGGACTTGCAGGAGAAAAGCCCAAAGTATTTTTTGCCGTGTTTGGACATCATCTCATAAATGAATGTTTCAGTGGTTGATTCGGAGAAACGTCAGATTCAACCACTCGGTAGTATACTAATGTGGTGAAGCTACCATTCATAACGTCTTGTAGAGTTGCTAGCATAATTAAGTCCCCATGCTAGGATAGCATGTGAGGAAATAAATGACATGGACATGGAATGTGACTTGCCTGAGTGTGGAACCTCTTGATGAATGTCTATGCATCTTTTGCAGGTTCTTGCTTCAACCTCGTCAAAGTTTGAAATTCCTCAAAGTACTCTGATGATGGAATGTCCGTCAAATCTTCTGGATCAGAACTTTATTCGTTGGAGAGATGTGTAACTAAAGGATCTTTGTAAGTACCCATATTTTTAGCGTGGATCCACGCTCCTCTGAAGGATATGTCATATCCTGGATCTTCCTGATTATGTGAAACTTGGTTTTTGTCCAGGTTGAACTTATGTTCACTTTGAGAGTGATGCAGCCATAAGTATTTCCGAGCGCTCCTTCAAGACCTCTGATTGAGATGGGAGCATGAGTAGCTTCTTGTCGAGTGATGCCCTTGGATCCAATGGTTTTCAGTGGAATGTTGTTGACGGCGGTGCCAGCATCGATCAACGTTCTTCCAAATTCGTTTCTTCTGAGATTGACTGTGGTAAGCAGTCCCCAATCGTACATCTCTTGATCTGCAGCTGGAGGCTCAAGAAGTATTTCCGGAATAGACTTCTTGACACGATGTGGTTCTGTGAACATGTCTCTCCTTTGTGCCTTCGACAAATAAAGCAAATCACATTCGACGGATTGAACTGCCACTTTGATAGGTTGTTCAAAGAGTGTAAAGGTTCTGACTGGGAGAGGATTCTTGTGTACTACTTCAGTCCCCAGTTGAAGCTATTGCGGATCAACCTTCTCTTTGAAAATGTGCTTAGAAACTCCGCAGTCGCTTGTGGGATGATTGACGAACCTGTGGAAGCGGTAGTAACGAAGACTTTCCATGTCTTCTTCAGTTGGTTATTTCTTGACATATGGAAACTTGATTGCACCATCTTGGACCCAGACATCCAGGAGTTTGATCACCTCTTTAATGGAAAAGGACAGTCAGGTGCTTCTTGATCAGGAACTCTTGTGCGTTGGTCAGAGGCTTGTGCATCTTGCTCATCCTTCCTTTGTGCTTTAGAAGGAGCTGGGGTATGCTTGCGCAGCGGTTTGGCTTTCCATTTTCTCCCTTCTCCAACAGTGTTTGTGGAAGGCTGGAGGTTTCACTTCTTCTTGATCAGACGTCTGCCATCTCGAGTGTCTCGCGGTTCTTCAGACTTTGTAGCTTTTGTTCTTTCCAGTAAAGCGGGCACAATAGTTTCCGATCTCTTCACCGCTTCATGAAGCTCTGAGAAGGTCTGGAAATGAAGATTTTCCAATAAAGCTCTGTAGACCAGGATCATGTCGTTGATACACAAGTCTACCAGTTGCTGATCCATGATGTTTGGACAATGACAGTCCAAGGCTTGAACTCTGAACCCTTTCACATAATCATCGGGATGTTCACTGCTCCTTTGAATCATCCTTCCTAGATCAGAGAGAGCGACTTGCTCTGACACGAAGAAGTATTTTCTGTAGAAAGCATTAATCATCTCTCCCCAATTGGTGATACTTCCTGGTGCGATGTTGTTGTACCAGGTGTATGCCCTGCCTTTCAAGGATTTTGAAAATTCCTCCAGACGGACGACATGGTTGTACTCGTGTTCGCCCAATAATTTCAGAAACCGAGAAATATGTTTTTGAGTATTGCATGTTCCATCATAAAGAATGAATGTTGGAGCGGTATAACATTTTGAAAGAGGAATTCTCTGTATGGCAGTATGGAGGTTGGTGACGATGGACGGATGATGTCTTGTCTTTTCATCGATCCTCAAAAAAGCACTCCATATCTTCACGAGTGATGAAACTTGCAGGTTCCGTTGTTGGAGAGTCATCTGCAGCTTTGCGGAATTCTTCATCATGTACAACATGGATTGGAGAGATTTCAGGATCAGCGGTTGAAGATGTTTCTTTAGCTTTTACTTTCTCGCGCTGAGGATGAGTTGGTTCAGACGCAAGCTTGTCTGTGAGAGTTTTGAGATAAGCATACAACTCTTTCTATGTTGCATCCACGTCAGTCTGAACCTTCATGAGATCAAGCTAATTTCCTCTGGATTCTTCAGGAGACCAACCGAAGAGTGGATTGTTGATGGCGCCAGTGTCGTCACTTGCAGGGGCGATCTCTGGAGCACCAGTGCTTGGAAGAGTGATAGTAACATGTGACGTGATATTGCTGGACGGAGGAGTGGTGTTAGCGCTATCACTAGAGCCTGCAACGTTAATAGGAGTAGTACTTGCTGGGAGTACCACTAGGACTTGCAATGTTAGAGTTGGGTGTTGAACCCGGATTGGTAACTGAACCATACCTAAGACCGACCATCCTGCCGAATTGATATTGCAACCGGGAGAATGATCTCCCACTGTGGTCGCCAATCTGTAGATGGGGAAAAACGATTTGCTGGTTTTTAAGGAATTGAGGAGACGACCGTACGGAGGAGACTCCTCGAACCGAGCGAAATGTTAAACCTCACACAGATGCACCGCTGCAAAGGGGGTGCTTTAGATTCGAGAGATCAATCTGTAGTACTCCGGCCCAAATCAAGACAAGGACCGTTCCAGAGTAAATTCGGTCACAAGAGAGGATGGGTTGATCTGTAGGAGGGAAGCTGGGAAATGTGTGGAATCAATGGTAATCAAAGATTGTGGGTGTGTGAATTCTGAATATTGTAAGCTCTGAATGATTGAAATTGCTCAATTGAGAGTAGTTGCTCAATTGATAAGTTGATGATCTCGTGTTGTCGATGAGACGTGGGATTGATGATACTGTTGATGCTGATGATTCAATCATAATTCAGAGACTTATTTATATTGCTGGAATTTTAGAAACCATGATTCTGTGAAGTGTGACAGTTGATGGGATCATAGATTGGGGAAATGGAAATTGTGTTTGAGACCAGTTGCTCATCGTGTGATGACTTTGTCGATTTTCCATCCACTACTTTGTGAACTCCTTCAACTGATTGCACGACTTGCTCACATTCCAACGTGTGTATGAACACACGTGCCGTAGACCGCCAGACCAAAACCCTAGTTGATATCCCCCCAAGGTGACACGATTGACGTCTCGTGGTTTGTTAGTCAATTGATGACTTCTTGGTTTGATGGGACGATGAGTCTATGTAGTTACTGAGTTGAACATGATGTTCTGAAACTCATGAATTGAACATGTCATGAGACAGAGGTATAGTTCTTACGATGAAGTGGGCAAGTATTGCTCATTCGATGGACCGTTGAATATTGATTGTTGAACCAATATTCCTTGGTTTGAGCAAATATTTATCATCTGAGCAAGTGTTGCTCATGTGATGAATTGTTGAATATTTGATCGTCTGAGCATGTGTTGCTCATCTGATGGATTATTAGCAGCGTACCAAAAATATTAATTAGAATATTGGTCGTTGAACCGAGCATAATTAATAAAATTAATGACCATGAGGTCGTCGTAAAATTATTAAGGTTGGAATCTGGAATGATGATCCTTGGATTCAGAAACCCTAATTTGATTAATTGATGATCAATTCATGGTTCGTCAGAAGTTTAACCATGGGATGAAGGAGGGAACGACTACATGGGACCGTGGATCAACCATGTAGTGTCCATATGCTCACGTGAGAAAATACAAATAACTCCTGAAGAGTTGACGATTTGTTGGTGAAAGAATGATTAAATGCTGGTTTAATCATTTATTCGTCTGATCCTTAGGTGAGAAAACCTAATTAATTATGACGTGAGGGATCGACCATGGGGTCATGAAACCGGCTCTGGGTAGTCACGTGACCGCCTGATGATCACTTCATGAAAATCCAAAGTGTTTGGAAGAGTCTTGGACCTAATACGTGCAATTGTGCAAATTAGGTCAAAACTGTGAAACTTGATGGGACCGGATTTTGTAAGCCAAAGAGCCAATCATGGTCGGTCAAGATAACGCGCTCGTTCCCCAAGGTGTCCGCGTCTCAGTCCTGAGAATTTTGATATTTTCTGGCGTGCAATTGAGCATCCATTCGAGAAAATATGTCAAAATTAGGGTTTCGACGAAACTGAGGAAAACACCATGAGATGATGGAAAATAATTATAAATAAGGAATAAGGAGGCGTGGAACCGCCGAGGCCAAGGCATGGTCGGCCGGTCGTGGCCACGGTCCCGTGGTGCCTTTTCCTTAATTTTATAATATTTTGATGATTTTATGAAAAATTCATGAATTTTGAGAAATTTGATGAATTTAGGGAGTTTCCATGAATTGAAGGAGTTTTCATGAGTTCAGGGAAGAAAAAAATATTAAAATAATAAAAACAAGGGCGCGTGGGACCGTGGAGGTGTGGCTGGCCGGCTAGGCCCGGTCCCACGAGTTTTCATAATTTTTAATATTTTTTTAGGTATTTTTTCATGATTTGAGGGAATTTTTCCTAATTTGATAGAAATACCATGAAATCAAGGAATTTGATGAATTCAAGGAAAATAAAAATAATAATAAAACAAAGGGACGTGTGGGACCGGCTAGGGACAGGGCCCGGTCCCACAAGTTTTCATAATTTATTTTATTTTATTATTATTTGGTGATTTGTGCAAAATACCATGAAATCAAGGAGTTTTTTCATGAAATTAGAGAAATAATAATAATAAAATAATGAGGAACCGTGAGGTGTGGGGCCGGCTGGGACCAAGGCACGGACGGTTGGCCTATGGTCATGCCCCACACTCCTTTCCTTAATTTTATATTATTTTTTTATGGATTTATGACAATACCATGAAACCGAGGAGTTTCCTCGAGACGAAGGATATTTGATCAAATGAGAGAATTTTCATCAAATCATGGAAAATGATGTATTAAAAATATAAAAGCTGGCGTAGGACTGACCACGACACGGTCGGTTGGTCGTGTGTCCGTGTTCCCCGCACCTTGGTCAATATTTTTAATTATTTATTATTTTCTTCCTTATTTTGCATAGGTTCATCGTTTCGTTGTATTTTGAAATACTCGTTCGTGCGGTGACTGTTAGTGCATCGTCATTGAACACACTTTCACCATTTGGATCTGGGCTTACTTAGAGGTAGCTCAGACGCCCGGTTGTTGATTATTTATTACTAATTGTAGAATTCAGTGGAGAATAATTCACAAAACTGAGTAATAAGATGTTTATTATTAATTCATAGGATCAGCTGATAATTCGACTACGAATTCAAAATAATAAAGTGAGCATTACCATTCCATGGGATCGTAGGTTCGACCATAGAATCGGAGTAATTAAGATTTATCTGTTACCATTTATGAGACCGGTTGCGGATTCAATCATGGAATCTGAGTAATGAGATAATATAGTTATTGCCATTCTATGAGATCAAGCCGTAGATTCGATCATAAAATCAGAACAATTGTTTATTGCCATTCCATGGGACCAGTCGTAGATTCGACCATGGAATAGGAGCAATTGTTATTGCCATTCCATGGGACCTGTCGTGGATTCGACCATGGAATAGGAGCAATAATAGATTATTCTGAGAATTTAGTAGTGAATGTCACGACAGAATTAATCTTAATTAGGAATAATTAACTTTGTGGCTCGATACTAGATGAGAAAGCTGTCTAGGAGCATTAATTATATCGATATGAGCTTGTCGGTAAGTCATATCCTTTATATAGTCAGGGTAAACTCGTTGTTTGTTCCTGAAGACGTTATCGCTCTATACTAGCAGAGCAAGCTGTCTAGCAGCCGTCCATCTCATGATACTATATAGAAATAATCACTGAAAGTGTTCAGTATTCATGAGATATGCCCGTTGTCCAGTCGTGATACTACATATCTACATGTACTCTGAGAGAAAGTACTCTCCGATGAGACACCCGTGTCTCAATACTCACGTCTGATTGCTGGATCAGAACTTCGTATAATTATGAGTTTACGATTTTATCCCTTGTCGAAAATCCACCATCTACACACGCCGTCCAACCACGCCGGTGAAGTTGGATGGACGTGATGAACTTGAGACTACCATAGGAGGCCTTTGTTTGTACGATTCCTCCAAGCTTCTCCATACCAGTCTGGACATCCAACTTCAGGATGGTGTTCGGTGGTAGTTTGGGAGGCATGGTAGGTATTCGACCGACCAGGGCATAAGTGGGACTGTTGGTGGTCATTAATGTAGTAGCCTGCTCCTGCTGAGGATCGTCTAGGTTGGTTAAAACGTGCGGCCGACTTTTGTGGTCGTGATTGTTTCTAAGACTGACGTAGACAGTCCAGATGCTCGATCGGGCTAGTATAACACCGAGAGTTGTAGATAGTATTTCGTGTATGCCTCATTAGTGACACTTTGAGATTCGTATTGCTCTGCTGAGAGTAACACTCAGTCGTCATGCCGCACCAATAATGAGAGTTCAGTGGGAACAACACAGGAAATACAATGCTAGTCATGATGCCATAAATTCATAGGGTACATGGGATTGTTTCTACATGCTCTATTCTAAGTAAATTAGCGAAGTGAAGAAGTATTCATCATTTTATCAGTGGCTTTATCCTTTGCAGGATATCAACGCATAATTTTGGCTTTTACAATTTTATCCTTAAATGAAAATCCACCATCAACACTTGGAATTAGGCCTCTATGCACTTTCTTGCTAGAAATCTTCTTCCAAATTTGGGGCGTTATCTTTAACAACACCATATCTCCCACCTCAAATTCCACATATCTGTTGTGACTACTAATTTTCCCATAGTCTACGTAATGTATAAAGTTCGGAGAATCGAATACTAAGTAGTATTGATGCCTCTGCTGAACTGATAATTCTTAGTTATAAAAGATATTCAAGATCACAATAACAACGAAGAACACAAACGTAATGAAATGATGCTAAGTTATCATGAGACACAAGAGATTACGTGGTTCGACTTTTGTCTACATCCACAGGGTAATGAGTGATTGTTTTTATTAAGTTGTGGTGGTTACAAAGATGTTAAATGCTTTACAAAGTAATAGATAGAACTCAAGTTCAAGAATACTTAAGTTCTAAACATTAAAGAGTTATAAGCTTAAGACTAGATTTTCTCTCCTAGAAATTGAATGCCTTTGGTTTGTTGGTGAAACTTGGTATTTATAGCCCCTTCTGCTCCAGGTATATCTTTGCTGTCTTTGGGTCCATATTTCCCTGATATACCTTTCGTACAAATAGTAACTTCGTTCACCGCGTGCTTTCTCCAGTCGGACTCTGCCACCTCAGCTGACCCACGTTCCTTCGGGAACTTCCCAGCCTCAGTACAGATTGTACCTTCGTTCACCGCTAACCTTTGCCAGTCAGAACCTGCCACATCATCTCTCTCCACATGCTTTGATTATGCGTGTAGATAAGAGATTTGTGCATTTAATGATGATTAGATATGTCATCTACCTCTGTCCCTTCGCCAGCTGCCTCCTTCTAGACTAGGCTTTACTTTTCTATCTTTGCCGTCGAGGTATCCCTTCTTGGGATAAGATAAAGTAGATATGCGAAGGTATCTTATGCTACTCAGGTTTCTCTGTATAGCAAGGGATACACGGTTATCTTGTATGCGACCACCGAAACCGTGACACGTGCTCCACAGAATATTGGTATTCACAGTTTGCCCCTTTTCTTTCATATTCTACCATTTGGTAGGATTTGAAGAAAAACTTCCGTAACGCCGCCTTTTTTTCATGTACCGGTTGGGTGGTCCCCAAATGTCCTTTCATGCAATAACTTCCCCTTGAATTTCGGGACATCCAAATTTTCGGATTCTCCATCCGCCTATAAGAAGAGAATAAAGAAGGAATTTCATTAACTCTTCTTCTCACGAACTATCACTCTCTCTCCCTTTCTCAAAGATTTCCTTTGTCTTCTTTTCCCTCAACTGTCTCTTTCCTTCTTGGTCTTCAGAAGCTTGCATTCGCTTTTCATTAATCAGGTTAGCAAACTTTGCTTTCTAAACTTTTACTGTTGCTTTTCGTATTCTCCATGCTTTTTTTTTTTATTGTTGATGTTGCCCCTATCTCTGCATGTATCGATTCCCGCTTCTTTATGATTTCTTTTGTTATTTGAAAGCATGGGTTACTCTCCATTTCATGATTTATCCCTGTATATGCTATGATTCTTCATTGTCTGCCATTTTGATCATTACGATCAATGATCCTTCGTTTCAATCCATGAAAGAATTATGTTGTTTTCTTTGGTTGGTTTCAGTAAACTCATGCCCAGAGTATGTTTGTTTTTGCCCCAAACTTGTTTTTGAGTCGACTTTAATTTTGGTCCGCCATTGTTGATGGACTGTTCTTCCTGCTGATGTTAGGAATCATGAGACTCCTGAAGAAGCCTGTGCGTAGAGATCCGAAGCCTAGGTCGTCTACTGAGCCACCTCCGTGTATGGATCATCCTGATGCTACGCTTTCTCCACTCCCCGAGGATATTTAGGTACCTGAGGCACCTGAGGCGGCTGTGGAACCTGAAATGGCTGCGGATGCTGAGGTAGAAGACGTTGTTGTTGAGGATCTTCCTCCTCCCCCTACTCATTATGAGCTCCAGAGGATGCAACTGCGTGACAAAGATAGCTACACGCATTTATCCTTGGCTGAGATCTCCAAGTCTTTTCATCTGCATAAGTTTGAGATCTTCTTTGTTGATGGCCCTGATGTTCTCACTGAGTCTATGATTCGGAGTTTTTCTTATGATGAGAACAACCTCTTGATTAGCGTTGGCCAATTGGCCGCAGGTATGCTCCTGCCTTTGTTTAGTATGAAGGATCTTTTCTACTACGATGTTTTGTCTACCAGGGATGACCAGGTGAACAAAACTCAGGTCTGAGGTATCACGCAGTACACTGGTAACTTCTGGCGCGCCCTTCGTGAGTGCTGGTACCGTAGCAAGGGTAAGTCCACTTTGAAATCTTATGACCCTTTTGCTCCTGGGAGGTCTAATCAAGAGGATTATACCCCCTGCCAACTTCAATGCTACCTATGATGATGCCATTAAGAAGAGTAACCTTCTTCCTTGGAGTGTTGGTCGTCGTCGTATCCATGTTACTGCTAAGCATATTAGGGAGGGTAACATCCTTCGTTTGTTGGAGGAGATTGATAAGACTGGTCTGACTGTCATCCCTTATTCTGCTAAGCTTTCTTTGCCGAAGCCTGACCGCATCCGTCTTGATCATGATGATCACTAGGATCGTACTCCTCTTCGTGTGGTGGGTCCATGGGCCTACAGTTTTACTATCGCAGATCCCAGCGCCCCTCGTACAACTTTTTCTTTGCCTGCTAAATATGATGGATATCAGCCTTGGGTTTTCAACCCTGCTGCTACTCATGAGGTAACCTTCGCTTTCTTAGGAGATTTTTCATTTTATTCTTTGCTTTGCAGCCTTTGTTTGGTATTCTGATGGCTTTTTTGCAGTCTGCCCCTGCTTCTTCTGCTGGAAATGCACCGGGTTCTTCTACTAGGACTGCTCCGAGCTCTGCTGGTAACTCCGTAGCTACTAGGACCAGGAAAAGAAAGGCTTCGGCTGAAGCAGCTACGCCAACACCTGTGGAGGTAAGGATCATAACCCTACCTTAGTGTTCTTAGATTCCTTAGTATTTTGCCCCTGATTAGCTTGCGCATGTGTTCTCCTATAGTCTTCCAAGAAGAAAGGCAAATTGAAGGCTGGGATTGATGTTGAAGAATCTGATGAGGATCCCAAGACTGCTGCGGAAGAGCAAGATGACGAAGATATGGAGGTCGTTGAGGATACCGCTTTTAGCCCTCACTTGGACGATATTGAGGAAGATTTTTCCAAAGATATTCCCAGCCCCATTCGTGTTGTCTCTATGGAAGATGAAAACCTTCACGTTGGTGGTGATACTTCATTGGTGAGCCCAGTTAGTGCTCAAGTTGCGACTCCTACTTCATTGCCAAAGGTACCCTCGTTTTCCGCTCCTGGTGACCTGCAACCTGTTATCTCGGCTACTTCCAGTGCTGTAGTGATATCTTCCAAGAGTCTTCCATCATCTCCTGCTACTTCGCTTCACTCGAGTGGTTCGTTTGCGAAGGGTGTGGCTCCTGTGATGAGGGTTAGTAGTTCAGACTCTCAGCCAAAGAAGAAGGTTGTGATTTCACTGTGCAGCTTCTCCTTCAATGCTACTCCCACCTCATTAGGGAGCGCTCAGTCTGTTTCGACTTCCCATGTTAGCAAGGTTGTTGAGCCTCCGCCTTGGTCACCACATTGGACCGTATTGGTCAATCTTCCTTCTGCTAGTGATATAGACTTAGGTGGTGCTCCTAGTCAAGCTTTTTCTTCGGTTCCCAGCTCATACACCATGTTGTCTCTTCGTCGTGGTGAGGATTCAGTACTTGTGCCCCATGCTCGCTCTCAAGCGATTGGGGGGTTCTTACGGATCTTGGAGGGTAAGTTACCTGAGAGCTTGAGCCTTGGGAGTTCTGACGATGCCATCCTTGAAGCCATACTGCGGTATTCAAAGGGTCCCTTTTCTGCTGAGGTTGATCGTCATCAATTGACCGGTTCTTTGGAGGTTTCCTTATAGTTAGATGTTCTGTATGCTCAGTATCGTGTGTCCAAGGATCTGTTGTTTGACCCAGACTGCCTTCGTTCTGACCAGAGCTTTGGTAAAATCCGTATGGATAGAATCCAAGAGATGGAGGCTTTCATGGACACCTATGCTGATTTCCTTCCCCGGGTTTCGATATTCTCAGTACGTGATTTTTACCTCCTTGTTTTATACGTTGTTTCAAACCTCCGTTTGTTCTTATGCTCCGTTGCTTGCAGCTTTGCAAACAAATCGACATTGGTTGCACCTTGTTCAAGTTTTATAGGGCCAAGTGCACTCATTTGAGTGCTTTGCTGGAGCGTAACCGCCGAGATCATGCCCTTGCTAGCGCGCAACAACCTTCTTCCAGTGATGCTGACTCAGCTGCCAAAATATCTTTATTAAAGAGCGATCTGAGGAAAACTCAGAGGTCCCTGGAGGCTTGCTTATTGGCCCTTGAGAGAGAAAATAATGCTGCGAAAGATGATGAGGATGGTCGTAAGGCCGCTGATTCCTCTCTGGATGTTGAATCCTCCAAAGTCATTGGTTCGTTTCTTCTTCTCCTTAGCTTTGTTATTACTTTCGTTTGGTAGTATTATCCAGGTTTTATCTTCTGAGAATTCTCCGCTCCGGATTGATGTTGAGGATCTCCGGACCGAACGAGATACCCTTTTGGAGGATCTTGATGTTGCTGAGGTGGACCTTGCCGAATCCCAGCATAGTTTAGAAGAATCCCTTAGCCATGCTGGAGGTAGCTTAGGGTTCCTTCTATTCCGCAGTATTCTTCGTGCTCCTTGTTTACGATTTTCTTTACTCATGTATTTTTCGCCCACAGGTCTCCAAGAGCAGCTTGTAGGAGCGAATGCCAAAATTAACCGTCTCGAGGGTCAATTATCTTCGTTGGAGATAGCATGCCAGTTCGACGTTGCTGTCAAGTTTAAAGTTAAAGCACTTCAGCAGGCCAATGATCAGCTCAATACCCATATGATTGAGCTTCGTCAGAAATCGGCCTCTGATTTGGAGGCTCAGTCCTCCCAGATGAAGGTGCAGTTCGAGCGTTCGGCCATTGACTACATCAACAATGCCTTTGCTGAAGCTGAACTCCAAGCTGACGAGGTCGTCTTTCCTCGTCTTCCTTATCCTTGATCCTGTTGTCTCGGCCTTTGCTTACCTAGACCCTTTGTTGTTTTATGCCCTCAGTTGAGGTGCCTTTATGATGTCTCCCTTCTTTGAAACAACGCTTTGTGAGGTTTGGAACCTTTGTTATCTGCAACTTTTAAGACATGTTAGACATATTTTGGTAAAACTTTTATTTTACTTTCATTATTGCATGCATATTTTGTTTTAGGCGTATTGTGTCTTTTTGGTCACACAATCAAGTCATCACAAGGTGCTAAGATATGTTTAACTTTTGGTGGAACATTCATCATCCTACCTAAGTATCCTTTGGCCAGAAGGTACCATGGTGGCGAGGGTTCATACGTGGGCAATAGTTTTCCTGTAACCCTACGTGTTCAGTGCAAAGACTGTTTTACTTCGACAAGGTATCTCTATAGGGGATATCTTATTTTTTTCTTATGCCTCATGAAAGGATCCTTCGCCCCGAGAATCCGAGATTGACATATGCGCAGTTATGCCTTGCCTCATCGTCAATCCTGACGGAGGGTGTCTATTCTAACCCAATTTTATTAATCAAAACTAATTCCTCTTTAGCAAAAAGTTTCTTTCATTGATTGGTAAGGTTTATAATACTTTTCATCAGGGATAGAATATGGTAGGCTACTGCCCGTTCCTTTGTTCTCCTGAGTAATCACCATTCTCTTACGGGTAGTACTTTTTTTTAGGTACATTGCATTCCGGGGATGTTTTAATACTTCACCTTTGGGGGTCCTTAGGTAATAAGACCCTTTTCCGGCAATGTCGTGTATGATGTAGGGCCCGACCCATGTTGGATCTAGCTTGCCCCACTCCTTCTTTGTTTGGTATGGTGGTATCTGAAGTAGTACGTATTCCTCGACCACAAAGTTTCTAGGGATGACCCGCTTGTTCTATTCCCGAGCCAGCCTTCGTTGATAGTTTACCATCTTTCGCAAAGCTACTTCTATTCTTTCTTCAAGGTCATCCAGCTATACTAACATCAGGTTTGTTGTTAGGTTCTTTTCCCATGCTTCTGTTTTCGTCGTTGGGAGTATTATCTCTGTTGGGAAGACTTCTTCGGCTCTGTAGGTCAACAGGAATGGAGTTTCCACCGTATATGAACTTTGTGTAGTTCGATAGGCCCATAGGACGTTATGTAGTTGTTCACACCATCTCTTCTTGTATGCACCTAGCTTCTTCTTTAAGTTCATCGCTATGGTTTTGTTGGTTGCCTCCGCTTGTCTGTTTCTCTTAGGGTATATAAGAGTGTACTTGTTCTTCTGAATATTGAAAGTATCAAACAACATGTCTATGTTTTTTCCTTTCAATTGTTTGCCATTGTCAGAGACTATGGCGGCTGGTATTCCGAACCTGCATATGAATTGCTCAAACAAGAATTTAAAGACGTCAGTGTCCCTAATTCTTGCCAAAGGCTTTGCTTCCACCCACTTGGTGAAATAATTCGTAGCCACAATAAGGTATTTTCTCTTTGAGGTTCCCTCTATCAAGGGTCCGACGATATTAACTCCCCATTTGACAAATGGCAAGGGATGATGACTGAGTTGAGATCCGTTGCTGGTGCTTTGATTTTCCTGGAAAAGCGTTGGCATCTTTCACGCCGTTTAGCCACATTCTTTGAATCTTCATCTATGCTTAACCAATAGTATCCTTGCATTTTGGCTTTGAATGCCAAAGATCTTCTTCCGCTGTGGTTGCCTGCATTATCGTTGTGTATATCGTGGATTATTTTCCTCCCTTCGGTTCGTGAGAGGCACCGCATTAGTGGTCCGAGAAACGACCTCCTATACATTATTCCATCACGAAGGTTGTACATTGCTGCTTTTGATTCGATCTTTCGAGCTTCCTTAACGTAGGCTAGTAAGGTACCTTTTGTTAGAGCATAGCTCGGTCAACCTCGCATGCTTTGATTTCTCAAGCATGTTTGTCAATGTTAGTGATCAAAACTATAAGTCTTGATTTCTAGCCTACATAGCTAAGTCTCGTACTAAGATAGAAAAGTGTAGTTGAGCTCAAGGACTTCATGGAGATTCATCATACAACGACGAAGATCTATACAAGGAACCATGGAACTTCATCAACAAAAAGGTATGTGGAGACTTATCTATCACTCAAAAGTCTATCTCTTCTATCTCCTACTTCTTATGAGACAAAAGTCGTATGCTATATAGACTAGATCATACACATTTGACATTTCGAGCTGAGCATTCATTGCTTATCTTTTATCTCGAAATCGTGTATTCGTAAAGCGTTTCGCTTTGATCAAGTTTATCTTCACCTAGTGACTAAAGTCATGAAAAGTTTCAATCACTTTGAGAATTGCTCTGACGTGAATCGGTCTGTGAATAACGGCTACATAGCGTCCTCTGAGAATGTCTCGATGATTGAAATGAGAGTTTAGATTACATAACCAAGTATTCCTTGAACCGAAGTTTTCGAACTTTGTCGATCAAGAGAAATCAGGAGGATTGTGGAATTGGCTTGCTAAGTCCGCGAACTGTCGAAAGTTCTCGACCGAGAATTTCTGCTGGGATTTTCCAAATAATCGTTTGTGCACTTAGTCCGCGAACTGGCGGAAGTTCTCATCCCGAGAATTTCTGCTGAGTTTGGAAAACTCAACCGATTAACTTAAGTCCGCGAACTTGTTTGTGAACTTAAGAGGTTATGATCTAAAGATGTGCTCTGAACATGAAACATTAAACTACTAAGGAATTCTTTATGAAAACTGTGGCTATAATGTTCATGAGTCGATTCAATCGAATCGAATCATCTTTGCTTCAATTGTGTCTTGTGTAGTTACATAAGATCTCATAGCAATTGAACAACTCTGTAACTAGTTCATTTGAGTCAATTGAACTAGTTATGGTGAAGAAGAACAAGGTTAATATGAAATGCTCATATGGTTAACCTTTTGGGTTATTATGTTGAACCGACATACACGTACATGTTTGGGCATGGTTTTCACGAACCCAGTAAACGTCTACCCAAGTGTGTGTGACAAGCTAAGTTTTCGATCTAACAGTTGAGAAATATTTGCTTGAATCTAAATCAGGTTTTCATCTAACGGTGAATAAGGTTTGCTTTGTAACTAAGGCAAAACCCTGATTTGAAGGCTATATAAAGGAGACATCTAGCATTGTGCAAAACTAATCCCCGCACGTCTGTGTGCTACTAGTGCGCCCTTTAGAGTCGATCTCCATTAACTTTGTTTTTCTTCTCTAAAATCAGGTTAACGACTTAAAGACTTCATTGGGATTGTGAAGCCAGACCGATACTACTTTTATTGTAGTTGTGTGATCTGATCTTGCATCTTCTATCGTACGAGTACAATCTTTGATTGGCTTGAGATCGTGAGAGTTGTCCGATAGGCAAGATAAAGAAGTCACAAACATCTTCGTCTCACTGTTTGTGATTCATCGACAATCCGCTTGTGTAGTCAGGAAGGATTGTAGAGAGGTGATTGATTAATCTAGGTTGTTGTAGTTGCAGGAAATCCTACACTACACCCCTCACAAGATTTCATTAACATTCAACTCATTTTGGATTAACAATCTTAATTTTATTGATGAATCTTTGAACAATCTTACAAGAAAAGATAAAGGAATCAAGAATAATCATTGCTCTAGATTTTCTCTCTCCTATTTACTTGCTCTTCACTCAGAAAAGATCTCTCTCTTTTTTCTTTACAACTGAATGACTATTTATAGGGAAATACATAGTGGATGACAGCTAATATGTCCTTTATTTTCGGATATGGTTTGCGACATTCTCGCAACCTTACAAATGTTAATCTCGCACACTTCCTAATTTTTGCAAGTCTATCATATTTTTCTCATGATTTAACTGATGTCGTTTATTATGTCTTTTCTGAAATTGCTTTGCGACATTGTTGTGTTGCGTTGTTAATAATTTTGCTGAGACATTATTGCTGCGAGATTCTGATCCTACATCTTGCCTCTTCTCATATCTTCTCTGTGAAGTAGAGAACGATATGAGAAATGCCGCAGCCATCCATCACTTTATATTCTGCATTTATCACACGTATCTTTTCTCCCATCTGCTTCTTGACACGTCTTCTATAACCGCTGCTTTTCAACCGCTCACGTCTTTTCGCATTAAATGTGTTTATCTTCTCGAAAATCTCCTCTATATATACTCTTCTTACTCTCCATTTTCTTCTTTTTTACTCTCTTTTTCATCTTCTCTGCAACTTCATCATTTTCTCCGTAAATTCCTCTGCTGTAATTTTTCTTCTATCTTCCTTCTTCAATCTTCTTAATTCTTCGTCCATTTCCATACTCTATTTTTAAATATGCCTCCAAGTGGTCAAAAACATGAGAAAACCTTAAAGGATGTTCAAAAAGATATTGCCGAGAAAGGTTTCATACTTTCTACCATTCCTGGTGAAAGTGCCAAGTCAATTCTTTCTATAAAACTTTTAACATTGTGATGATCAATCAATCATAGTTTCACTGGGTCAAATTCTCACAGGTCTCCCCATTCCTCTTTATGACCCAGATATTCCTGTGTTCTATGAAATTCTCGCTCACTCGAGATTTTCGCGAGCTATCTTCCAATAGAGTGGGGATTGCATCCGTATGATATTGGAGTTTGCTAATCGCGGTGCTGGTAAAGGATCTATTTATCCTAAAGAGCTTAGGGATCCTAAATTCGCAGACTTGGAGATAGTCACTGAGAAGTACACAGTAGCGAATTTCTTCGAAAATTATGAACTAATATCTATGAATAAGGAGAATACTCGCTGGGGTGTTCGCTTGAAAAGGAAGGATGTTATTGTTGAAGATAAAATGCTCATGCATGACATTGATTGGAACTCTGGAATAAATAAAACCCTTCGCCAATCCAAAGATGATAAATGGTGCGTCTTTCCCTTGATGCTGAAAGGACCCTATATTGTTGGTTCTAATGTCATTCCTGCGAATCTCACCGCTTATCGACCCTGGGTATTCTCTTGGCCTGATAAAGTGAAAGAGGTATATTTCTTCTAATTTCGCCCACTTTATGTTTCTTTATTTATCTTTACTCTTTTGTTTGTTGATTCTTGCGACATTCTACAGATCCAGAAACTGAAAGATAGCTACCGCAGGACTGGTAAAGCCAATACCTTGCTAGCTCTTCGCTCATACACAGATGAGGTAAGAAATATTCTTTTATGATTTTAAACAATATATTATTGTCTCTGTTTCTTATCTTCATTTGTGTGTGAAGGTTATTGCTGAAGTAGAAGAATCCACCAAGGCTGCGACGGCTGGTGATAAGGGTAAAGATATTCTTCGCAAAGGAAAATCATCTTCATCCTCTTCAAAGAAAAGAAAGAGAGGGAATTCTCCTCCTCCTTCAGATGTTCATTTCCCTGATGGTCCTAAAGATGATGAAGACGACAAAGATGATGATGACGACTCTGCTGCGAATAAAGATTCTCCACCTGAATCCTCTATGGCACAGTTATCTGGTATCTTATCTGATTCTTGGAAAGGGATGGGAGATAATTGCCTCGCCAATATATGAAGATCTCTCGCAAATATTTGTGATACTCTTTTATTGGATGGTGATAGTTCTCTTCGTGGAGTCTCCAGATCAGTGACTCCTAGCTTCCTAAATTCCCTCAATAGTTTGGTATGCCTTCGTATTTTTACTTCTTCATTATTGTGACTCAAAATTTCTTTTTATTTTAATTATTTTTTGTATTGCCTCAGATTTGGAGAGGAGACGCGAAATTCTTGAAAAGAAGAATCTTCAATTTCGTACGAAGAATGAAGAACTGGAAACTGAAGCTAAAGGTCTTCGTGAGAAGAACGAACAATTAGAAGCTGAAGTTAAAGGTCTTCGCGAGAAGAACAAACAACTGGAAATCGACACTTCTTCTCAAAGGAACAAAATTTCTACTCTTCAAAAAGCTAATGATCAGCTCAATGGTATGCAATTTTTCTCCTTTCCTTTCATTCATTCATCCTATTGTCTTATCTTATTTGATTAATCCTTTTTGCAGACATTTATGGTCTTTATGATGAAGCCATTCTTCTTCGTTCATTTCCCGATGCCCTAGATAATGACACTCTTCTTGAACATCTTAATAAATCTTTGAATAGTTTCTCTAATGATAAAATTTTATCTCTGCCTTTGAATGAACTTAAATCCAAATTTCGCCTTTTAGAGATTGATCATAGATCTAGTTTAGGTTTAGCCAACCAATTTAAACGTTTTTATCTCAATTCTAAAGAGAAGATCAATGAATTAAGAACCAAGATTACCAAACTTATAGATGATAAAGATCGTATCTCTGATCAAGGTGTCAAGGCTTTGGCGAAATTCCAAGAGACTCTTCTTGAGGTTCAACTTGAACGAGATGAAGCCAATCGTCAAAATGCTGTGCTTAGCGGGAGAGAAAACCAAGTTCGTTCTCGTCTTCTCATAAATAGTGATGATGAGTTCGCTTGGGCCGCGACAATCTTGGATAACGCCAGGAAATATTTAGGTGTAAATGTTAGTCTCCAAGTTGAGCATACAGCCTTAGTTAGAGATATGATTTCTGAGAGAGAAGGTCATTAACTGTTTTCCTTTATTAATCTTTGGTTTTTCACGAATTTTTATCAAGTTACTGATTAATTGCTATATGCTTCGCAGAATCTGAAAGTAGATATCGCCAAAGAGTTGAGGAACTTGAAGCTGAAAAAGAGGAACTCGCAAAGAATCTTTCTTCTTGCAACGACAAATATTCTAGATTAAAGAATCAAACCAAGATCACTGTTGCGAACTTTAAGAACGACGCTCTGCATTTTCGCAATCAAACTATTCAAATGGTTTGTGACGACCATAGTATTCCTCATTCTGATTATCCTTGTCTGTTGGAGGAGATCCCAAAGAACATTCCTAGTCTGACCATCTCTGATAGCGAAGCTGATGATGAAGAATCTGATGGTGATGAAGGTTCTGATGGAGATAAAGGTTCTGATGCAGACAAAGAAGAGAATAAGTCTGATGAACATGATGAAGGATCAACTAAGAAGTAGTCTTTGTTTCTTTCTTTGATCTTCTGTAATACTTGTACATTTATTCCTTCTTTTTGTATATTTGCGAATTCTTTTAGTTCCCCATATTCCTTAATATATGAGTTTCTTTCATTTCGACCTGCATTCATTAAAACAATTCTTCCTTGCAATACGGTTAATCAACATAATCATTAATTTTTGAATTTTTGCGTAAATCTATCATGTGGAGACAAATAACATTTTCTAATTTCATTCATTCCCATACTTGCCTCTGTTATTTGTATCCAAATGAGAGATTTTGCAGATTTATCTTATTATGTGCCTCAACTTCGCAGTTGTTTATGTATAATTTCGCAATCATATGCGAAGTGAATTTTGATTCTTTTCAAAATCTCATTCCTGTATGGTCTTATTTTTCCTTCCTTGTTAAAGGTCTTATTATGCCATCTCTTGTCATTGCGACAAAATCGCAGGACGTCCTTGCATTTTCATGCAAAAACCCATTGATCTTGTCTTAACTTTTTCTTTTGTATTATTTCCTCTTCAGGTTTGTTGCGACAATATGACAGGCCTAAATATTCTTGCGAAAATAAATCCCCATGACATTACCGTCTTGCGACGAAATCGCATGACGTCTTCGCACTTTCATGCGAAAACCCATTGATCTCGTCTTATCTTTTTCTTTAGTATTATTGCCTCTTCAGGATTGTCGCACAAATATGACAAGCCTTAATACTCTTGCGAGTAAAAAGCCTCATGACATTTGCGTCTTAAGACACTTATCAGCTCCCTAATGGAGGGTGCCACCCTTATCTCCCCCCTGGTTGCCCCTTCAAGGAGGCGTACCTATACCATACAAGGTTGGCTCCTCCCATCCGGTCTTAACAACAACCAGTTGTCTTTGCAGCCTCTTATCCCTTTTACCTATAGGGCTTATGGTTACGAGACTGCACCCTAAGTGTGGTTTTCTACGGGACGAGTGCAGTATAAGCCAAGACTTGTCAAGAATGGCAAGGTACGCTCCAGATGCTCCTGGCACTCTTGACTCAACCGTGTACCTCGGCGCCTTGGTCAGATTCTGCACTCCTTGGGAGAGTCCTTATTACCTTAGTCGCCCAACCTAAGTTGTATGCTTAAGCTGAGAATCCAAGGTGCCTCTCCAGCATGGGCTTTATTGACACCAAATCTCCATGACTCAGGTTCCGGTGGCGGTGTAGCCTTTCCCTGAGCCATGCAACAGGTACCCCCTTATATGACGTACTTTAGGTCTTACATTTGCCTCATACGAAATTGTATTCGCGAACTATGGTGTACGCCATAAAGGTTCGCCCCTTTCTTTTTTGTCATTGTTCTCGGATTGTCTTTTGTAAAATTCATTATCTCTGCGATATTCTCGCACATCATCATATCGTATTTGCACTTCTCAATCTCATTTTCATCATTCAGTAAAATGTATTTTTGAGAACTTTATTTGTTGCGAGAGTGTCGCAACAAATCAATCATTCATACACTTCTTATTTTTATTACCTTTGCCATTCTATGCTTCTTTGTTATTTTCTGCTACTGCTTCCTTGGTAGTGGTATGTTCACCATTTCTTATTCTGAGCTAGCATTAGTTTCGCAATATTTCTTCTTCTTTTCGTTTGATTGCATCCACCATCAATCTCTCACTTCTTTGTGTCTCTTCGATTTTGTGTCGCCAACTTTCCTTCTTGTTTGCTCTTCCTTCACAGGATTCTACCTCAGTTTCGTAACATTTCTTTCCTTCAACCCATTCTCTTTTTATGATTCCTACACCGCTGGGGTGAGGGAATTTGATGCACTGGTGGAAAGTTGAAGCTACACCTAGAATCCCATGTATCCAAGGTTGACGAATTAATGCATTGTAGGGTGACTCTATGTCAACAACACAGAACAGGATTTCAGAAGATATTCCCTTCAATGGAATTCGCATAGTAACCTCCCCTTTAGGCTTGTTGGCAGTACCATTAAAACCATATATCTTATATGTTGATGGTATAATATCATCATATCTCCCTCCCATGGTTTTATAAGTATGATAGAATAAGATGTTCACAGAGCTTCCGGTATCGATTAGAATCCTATTAATTTCCCATGAGTCTTCAGCTTCATCATCTTCATCTTCTTTCGGTTTTGAATTAATTTCTAATTTTATCACCAATGGATTGTCATGTATCTCTCCACCTTCTGGGACTTCTTCTGTGGTAAAAGAAATAGTCTTCTTCTGTCATTCCTCTAATGGCGAGATTTTCGCAATGTTCATAATTTCTCTTCCATCACAGTCTCTTGCGAACACTCTACTCAAAACATTGTCATGAAAATCTTCAATTGTCTTGTACGAATGTACGATAGAGTGACAGAATAGATTCTTTGCTTTTGCACCAACTTCTATGAAGAACGTTTCCTTCTCTTTCACCGTGTTTACTCTGTGATGTTCTGGTGGTGGTGGTAGTAATGGTTGAGATTGTGGGTGTCCTACCAGAAAGTGGTTTAGTTTTCCTTGATCTATCATTCTCAGAATAATTCTCTTTATATTTCTGCAATCATTTGTAGTATGTCCGTGAAAATTATGATAAGAACAGAACTCATGACTTTTGCAGCTTTGAGGTGGTTCCGTTCCCATGTTCCATGGTGTTGGTATATTCTCCATCAAAATTATAGCTTCCCATATTTTCTCCACACTTGCATTCAGAGGTGGCATCTTGATTTCTTCCCATACTACCTTGTGACCTCCTTGTCCTCTATTATAATTTTGTCTTTGACCTCCATAAGTTTCTTGCAACTGATAAAGTCTTTGAATCTTATTATTTCCACCACGATTGTAGAAATTTATTTCTCTTTCATACTCCTCTTGATCTCGGCTTCCCATAGCCACCAGGTTTTGTTGATTGTTGCTCGTAACCTTTTCTTGTTGTACTTGCGAAGTGGTCGCCACTGTGTTTATTAGTTTAGGTAATAAGCTTGCATTCGCTGCTTGTGAATTGGTGTTCGCAACTGGGTATGATTCCATTTCATTTTGCCTTTCCTCTAGAGCAATATACTCTTCCTGAAGTTCTCGCAGTTCAGTCATTGTGATTGTATTCTTGACTCTGAAAATTTGGATATACAATAGATTGGTTGCGAACATAGCATTGATAAATGATAAGATAAGATATCTCTCATCCACACGGCCAGCCATTTCACTACACATAGTTCTCCACCTTTTAGTTAGGTGCTTCAAACTTTCGCCAATCCTTTGTTTTAATCCAAACACATCTTCAATACCAGGTCGCGAAGAATTGTTACTTATATATTCCCCCAAGAGTGTGGTCTACAAGTGATTGAAAGATGTTATTGTATTTTTTGGTAGACCTTCGAACCATTTTAACGCCTCTCCTGTTAGACTGGATGCAAAATACTTGCACAATACGGCATCATGATTTTCCCACTGCAACATGCACCTCACGTAGGATTTAATGTGTTGAATTGCACAAGTTGTTCCATCAAAAATGTTGGTTAATGCGGGAAAATGGCATTTCAGAGGTATTCCTCCTAGTTGTACTTCTCTTGTAAATGGAGTTTTCGCAGCTTCTTCAATAGCTTCATCTAATTGTCTTCTGCCTACTTCTCCTCATTTCTTCCAATTCTTTTAAGATTTGTTCATTTACGCCTGAATTTTGATCCATTGGTCTTTTTAATTTCGCCTCCCTTCTTTTGCGTTCATGTCTTTCTTCTCTCGCGAAATTTTGCATTTCTTCTTCATCATCCATCTCGTCTTCTCCTGCGGTTCTCTTCCTCATCTCTATCTTGAATTCGTATATGATGATGTCTCTCATTTTCCCATCCATAATTTTGTTCATTTCTTATCAATTCCATTCGTTGTCTTTCATCCTTCCTCTGTACTCTATCATAATCTTCATTGAGATTACCGTTATTCCGGTTTTGTGTGCGCCTTCTTTCTCGATTGTCATGATTGTTTTGGCGAATTGCCTCCTGAAGCTCTTATTCTTCCATTTACGCTCTCAATTTTTCACGTTCGCAAGTTAAACGTGCTTGTTCAGCATAGTGTCTTTCAATTTCTTCTTCAATCGTTTGTTGATTTCTTTGAGTTTCTCTCTCATGTAAAATTATCCTTCCTTCCTCTCGATTCCCTTCGCCATCTTGATTATTTCGTCCCTGACGTTGTCCATTCTCTTGATTTCTATCATTTTGCCTATCATCAAAAGTTTCATTTTGTGGAACGTGACGATCATCAGTCCTTTCTCTACCTTCGCGATGTTCTTCATTCGGATTTCGTATTTCTTCTCGAATATTATTTCCAACATTAACTGTGGATGAGTTTGACTTCATGTCTCTTCTAGTCGATCTTGAATACGATCTTGTAGTACTTCTTAATATTCTACTCTGTAGTCTCATATTTTCCATCCTCAATTCGTGATTTTGCCTCGTTAGATTTGCACGCTCTTCTATCTCAGCTCTTCTTTCTTCATGCATTCTTCGTCTCAACATCTCTACTGCTCCAATTTCCTCATCTTCACGAATTATTCCTTCAAATATTTCTTGTCCTCCTTCTGTTTGTCTATTATTTCTCGTTTTTCGTTCTTCTTCTTCATCTGCTGAATTTGATCGCCAAGTATGTATGCTCACTCTATCATAATCCATAGTTCTATTTTGTACCAGTGTTTGTTGAACTGGTTGTTGAATTTGATTTTCTCCATCGTTTCTTAATCTAGTAGATTCTCCTGTTTCACTTCTCTCCCTTCCAGCAAGTCTTTTACTTCTTCTTCTAACGGTTGTTGGTTGTTCGGATATATTCCTCCTTATAACCATTTCTTCAATACTAATGAATTGTAAGAGATTCCGTAAAATTCTTCACCAGTTATTCTAATTTCCCACAAATCAGAATATTAATCTTCAACCTTTTCTAGGGTGATCTTCGATCTTCGTCCCTGTTTCTAGCGCCATTATGTAGTTGCAGGAAATCCTACACTACACCCTTCACAAGATTTCATTAACATTCAACTCATTTTGGATTAAAAATCTTAATTTTATTGATGAATCTTTGAAAAATCTTACAAGAAAAGATAAAGGAATCAAGAATAACCACTGCTCTAGATTTTCTCTCTCCTATTTACTTGCTCCTCACTCAGAAAAGATCTCTCTCTTTTTTCTGTACAACTGAATGACTATTTATAGGGAAATACATAGTGGATGACATCTAATCTGTCCTTTATTTTAGGATATGGTTTGCGACATTCTCGCAACCTTACAAATATTAATCTCGCACACTTCCTAATTTTTGCAAGTCCATCATATTTTTCTCATGATTTAACTGATGTCTTTTATTATGTATTTTCTGAAATTGCTTTGCGACATTGTTATGTTGCGTTGTTAATAATTTCGCTGAGGCATTATTGCTGCGAGATTCTGATCCTACATCTGTTCTTCGGGAATATAAGACCGGATTATCAATTGGTTCCTGTTACCTTGATTTTATATCTAAAGACGGAACAAAACCTAGGGTTTATCTGTGGGAGACAGATTTATCCTTTTATAGACTTTTCTGTGTGAGACAGATCTGTTTATTATCAAGTCTGTGATTTTGGGTTACAGCAACTCTTGGTTGTGGGTGAGATCAGCTAAGGGAATCAAGTGCGTAGTATCCTGCTGGGATCAGAGGCGTAGGAGTACAACTGTACCTTGGATCGGTGGGAGAATGATTGGGGTTCAACTATAGTCCAGTACGAAGTTAGCTAGGAGTAGGCTAGTGTCTGTAGCGGCTTAATACAATATGTATTCAATCTGGACTAGGTCCCGGGGTTTTTCTGCATTTGCGGTTTCCTCGTTAACAAAATTTCTGGTGTCTGTATTATTTCTTTTCCGCATTATATTTTATATAATTGAAATAATACAGGTTGTGCGTTCATGATCATTAATTGGAAATACAACCTTTGGTTGTTGATTGATATTGATTGATCCTTGGATATTGGTATTTGGTACCGTCCAAGTATTCCTTGTGTTTTTATTAGGACTCGCTGATTTCTATTAGCTTGAGTAATATCAAAAACAAAAGAGAGATATTAACTCCTTGAGATACTTTTATCTAGATTGAGTCTGACTGTCTAGTTGATTCTCTAGCAAAGTATTTCGGAGTTAGTCCATACAGATTGCTAATCGAAATATTGGGTGGTGTTGCTAGACCCCCGCTTTTTCGATTGGTATCAGAGCAGGCAAACACATTAAAGACCTTATAAGTCTGTGTTTGTAAGCGATCTGACTCTATGGACAGTAGTGCTATCTCTAAATGCACCACCAGATCCAGGGATTTCAGAATTCTCTTCCATGAATTATTTAATTAAATCTATAGAAGAAATTCTATCTAAACCTCCACCAGGTTTAAAATCCCTTGAAGTGTTTTCAGGGCTTGAAAAGAAGCTTGAGAGCTTATCTCTTGATGTTGAGTTATACCTCCAGAAAGATCAAGAATCTCTTGACATGCTAAATCAAGTTATGATGAATAATATTTATGTTGAGGTTGATATTGATTTACTAATCAGTGAGAGCAGTTCTCCTCCTCTGCGTAATCCAATTAGTCGTAACAACGAATTACAAGAGGAGTTTAAATCTCAGTCATCTGAGTGTATAACCTCAAAGCATGAATTGATTCGTTGCTCAATTCCTGATACTTCATATCAAGATAGTAGTATTGCCTTCTTTTATAAAGAATCTAGGATGTCTCTGTTTATCAAAAGAGTTTCCCCTCGCAGTACTAAAAATTATCTGCAAAAACTGTTTTTTATAAGTTGGAAAACAAGAAATCAGAAACACAAATCCTTTTGGGTTCTCTTGAAGTTCTTTGATAGACTTATAAAAACAGTTCCTTGGGTGTTTCTCAACTCTACAAGATGTAAGAGTTGCTGGAAAGATACTCTCTCTTGGTGCCATGGTGAGCAAGACAATTTTCATCTCAACACAAATTGTTTGTGTTGAAAGTGCATCCTCACCAAGGAATGCCCTGTTACGGTAAAGGAAGCACGAGAACTGGGGCACACAGATTGTGTTCAGTAAGGCTGTAAAATTCGATTGAATTCTTATAAAAAGGTATGTCTTTAAACTTGAGCAATATTTGTGTTTTTACTTGCTTAAGTACTTATTATGATCCATGTACCTTGCTTATCGTTCATTTCTACCTAACTTGATACGTGTTTAAGGTTCTTATATGTTTAGGTTTGAAAATAGTTGTTCGGGATGTTTGGACTTCATGGTACACATTCCAGGGATGCATACCATCATTTAAAATCAAAATCCAGGGGTTTAAGTTCGCAAACCCAGTCTGCAAACTTTTTTTTGTCATGAAAATTCGTTTGCAAACTCGTATGCATACTTGACGTCGATATTCGGTAAACTTATATTGGCCGTAACTTCTTCGTCCGAACTCGGAATGAACTCATTTTTTTTGAATTATCTTCCTCTTTGAATTCTCTTCAAAATGGAGATGAGAATTTTTGATTTTGGATGAGTTAAGATTGGTATTTGTCCTGTCTCTTGTTTTTGAGTGTTTTGCTCCATTTCGTCGCACATGTTCCACTTATCTTGGACTTGGGCACTTGGATTATTGGAGTAATACTCTTCTAAGCTAATTTGTAGCTTTTACTAAAATTTTGTTGGTGAATCACAAAGAAGGAAGTTCAAGAATGGAAATTAGTACGCATTGCTATGGGGTTCTTGAATGTTCACAATCATCCTTTGTGAACTATGGTGCATGGTCTTTCATGACTTTGTATGTTCTTATTTGTGAAAATATTTTTATAAGTCTTTGGTAGCTATTCTTGGTGTAAATCCGGACGGAAAAGACTGATTCTACCCTCTAAGGACAAATCATCTTATATGTGCATTACGAGTTTGTCTTGATGCCTAGGAAACTTCTTATGAGAATTTATTCTTGTTTTTGAGAAGGATTACTAGAGTTTCGAATAACCATTATTGTGACTACACATATCTATGTCCAACTTTTTCATTTTCATGTGTTTTAGGTTTATTGGTTTTTAAATTCTAAAAATATTTGGAGGATGATGTTTATCGCAGTATTTTAATGGTTTGTGATATTGCAATATTTTTATGGGATATGTATTGTTTACGTCCGTGAACTTGAAGGTCCCATATTGCAGTCAAAAGCAAATTCGTTCATGAATCGGTATTCGTATGGATGAAAGGACGAATGGACTTTTGACATATACAAAAGTTATGCCTATGCAATCATGTATTTGATGGAAAATAGGATAAAATCTTTTGTTCAACATGGATAAAGTCAATTATGTCGTTATGATGAAAAATAGAATAGATCCTTGTATGTTATCCATGGTATTGATCTTCATTGATCCATTTTATTATGTTTTACCGTGAAGGATCCATTGTGTGTCTTATTTTGAGCACCTTACAACTAAGTCGATTTACCTTGGATTTGTTGGTTGTTCCATAAGATGTTATATGTCGAGCATTAGGAACTAAATTAATCAACTAGTTTGGTTATTTAGTTAGTACTCCATAAGTCTTCTTTCTTATGTCGAGTACATGTATGATTAAGATTGTCATATTCTATGATGAACTTAGTCGGGGTTCCATAAGTTCTCTTATGTTGAGCCCAAAATAATTAAATTGATTACTTCGGTGATTAGTTTGGTTGTTTGTATTCCAATTATATTAATTATAGGTTCTCTTGTAATTAATCTAGTTGAGTTTTCATATATTCCAAAAGTTCTTGTCTTGAGTATATGAAAGGCTACACTATCATGTTCTTTGGTTAATGTAGTCATATACTCCGTAAGGTTTTCCTTATGTTGAGTATTTGAACGGTTAAGTTAGTCATCTTCGTGAGATTGACTTAGTCGTAGCTCCGTGAGTTAACTTATGTTGAGCACTTTCAATTAAATTGATCACTTTTGTGGTTTGATTTAGTTGTGTGTTCCAATTGAATTAATCATGAGTTTACTTGTGATTAATTTGGTTGAGCTTTGGATATAAAAAATCATTCCTATGGTTTTTGGTGTCCAATAAAAAATCCTTTTTTCTTTCGAAATTAAGGTCGCTCTTGTTGTTCTCTCGGGAATGACATCAAACGGGGGAGAGTTCTTTTGAACTTGTGCTTAATGGTAATATCTTGTGGGGAGTGCGGCTATGGAACTTTATAGGGGTTATCTTGTATCTTAAAACTCCTTGATGAATGTTGTTAGCTTCGGCTATTAGATTGCATCTAAATTAAGTTGGTATGTATTTTTATTTTGGTCATGAAATGTCTCTTGTGGAAATTTCATTATGATCTCATTCTTGTACCTTTGACAATTTTATTGACAAAAAGGGGGAGAAATACTATAGTTCACACTACAAATATATATGGTTTTCGGATCATTGTGTAAGGGGGAGTGGTTTCCATGATCGAGATGGAGTATTGACTAAGGGGGGGTGATACATATCACCGTAGTAGTATTGTTAAAGTCGTGATACAATTGGACTTTGATGTTATATAATAATACTATGACACTGTATAATAATGATCGAGAATCTCGATTTCTATCATTGTTTTAGCTATGGATCTTCAACAACGATGGTGCTAAACTTACAACCTTTGGGATCATTGGAGTACTTAGAAGGACGAAGATTTCAAGGAACGTTGAAGATTATACTATGGAATATGAGCCACTAAAATTTATCTTTTTTGTATTCCATATGTATTAATAGTTTTGTCACTAAAATTTCAATCACTTTGAGAATTGCTCTGACGTGAATCGGTCTGTGAATAACGGCTACATAGCGTGCTCTGAGAATGTCTCAATAATTGAAATGAGAGTTTAGATTACATAACCAAGTATTCCTTGAACCGAAGTTTTCGAACTTTGTCGATCAAGAGAAATCAGGAGGATTGTGGAATTGGCTTGCTAAGTCCGCGAACTGTCGAAAGTTCTCGACCGAGAATTTCTGCTGGGATTTTCCAAATAATCGTTTGTGCACTTAGTCCGCGAACTGGCGGAAGTTCTCATCCCGAGAATTTCTGCTGAGTTTGGAAAACTCAACCGATTAACTTAAGTCCGCGAACTTGTTTGTGAACTTAAGAGGTTATGATCTAAAGATGTGCTCTGAACATGAAACATTAAACTACTAAGGAATTCTTTATGAAAACTGTGGCTATAATGTTCATGAGTCGATTCAATCGAATCGAATCATCTTTGCTTCAATTGTGTCTTGTGTAGTTACATAAGATCTCATAGCAATTGAACAACTCTGTAACTAGTTCATTTGAGTCAATTTAACTAGTTATGGTGAAGAAGAACAAGGTTAATATGAAATGCTCATATGGTTAACCTTTTGGGTTACTATGTTGAACCGACATACACGTACACGTTTGGGCATGGTTTTCACGAACCCAGTAAACGTCTACCCAAGTGTGTGTGACAAGCTAAGTTTTCGATCTAACGGTTGAGAAATATTAGCTTGAATCTAAATCAGATTTTCATCTAACGATGAATAAGGATTGCTTTGTAAGGCAAAACCCTGATTTGAAGGCTATATAAAGGAGACATCTAGCATTGTGCAAAACTAATCCCCACACGTCTGTGTGCTACTAGTGCGCCCGCTAGAGTTGATCTCCATTAACCTTTGATTTTCTTCTCTAAAATTAGGTTAACGACTTAATTACTTCATTGGGATTGTGAAGCCAGACCGATACTACTTTTATTGTAGTTGTGTGATCTGATCTTGCATCTTCTATTGTACGAGTACAATATTTGATTGGCTTGAGATCGTGAGAGTTCTCCGATAGGCAAGATAAAGAAGTCACAAACATCTTCGTCTCACTGTTTGTGATTCCTCGACAATCCGCTTGTGTAGTCAGGAAGGATTGTAGAGAGGTGATTGATTAATCTAGGCTGTTCTTCGGGAATATAATACCGGATTATGAATTGGTTCCTGTTACCTTGATTTTATATCTAAAGACGGAACAAAACCTAGGGTTTATCTGTGGGAGACAGATTTATCCTTTTATAGACTTTTCTGTGTGAGACAGATCTGTTTATTATCAAGTCTGTGATTTTGGGTTACAAAACCTCTTGGTTGTGGGTGAGATCATCTAAGGGAATCAAGTGCGTAGTATCCTGCTGGGATCAGAGGAGTAGGAGTACAACTGTACCTTGTATCGGTGGGAGACTGATTGGGTTCAACTATAGTCCAGTCCGAAGTTAGATTGGAGTAGGCTAGTATCTGTAGCGGCTTAATACAGTGTGTATTCAATCTGGACTAGGTCCTGGGGTTTTTCTGTATTTGCGGTTTCCTCGTTAACAAAATTTCTGGTTTCGGTGTTATTTCTTTTCCGCATTATATTTTATATAATTGAAATAATACAGGTTGTGCGTTCATGATCATCAATTGGAAATCCATCCTTTGGTTGTTGATTGATATTGATTGATCCTTGGATATTGGTCTTTGGTACCGTCCAAGTATTCCTTGTGTTTTTATTAGGGCTCGCTGATTTCTATTAGCTTGAGTCATATCAAAAACAAGAGAGAGATATTAACTCCTTGAGATACTTTATCTAGATTTAGTCTGACTGTCTAGTTGATTCTCTAGCAAAGTATTTCGGAGTTAGTCCATACAGATTGCTAATCGAAATATTGGGTGGTGTTGTTAGACCCCCGCTTTTTCACCTTTGTCCAGATACTGGTGGATCAGAATCCTCCAATCATCGTATGCTTCATCTTTGTTGCCTTCGTCAGACATGGATTGGTCCTTGTCAGACTCCTCAGCCCCGTCATCTGATTATCTCAATTCTTCGTTTGTGTCTTTATCTGCTTCTCTCATGGACCGAGTTTGGACAGCAAAGGTCTCCTCAGCGTCTGAGATGGGTCTTTCTATCGAAGGTTCGTAGATTCTTCCAATTTGCACGACGATGGTATTTCTGTATTTTAGCATAGAGGATATGAATGCTAAGGCGTCTGCGTGTCTGTTGTCTTTTCGACATACATGCCTGAATGCTACGTTGTTGATATAGGACGCATGCTCCTGAGCTAGCTTTAAGTATTAAGATAACACTGGATCCAAAGTTTGGTATTTGAGTTCGATTTGTCTAATGACCAACTGTGAGTCACTAGTCAATCGAACATCTAATAAGACCATCTCTCGTGCCAAGCGTAAACCATGTATGACCGCCTCATATTCTGTGATGCTATTGGTGTATTGTTCGAATTCTAACCTGAATGTGTAGATGAGTCGGTCTCTGGTGGGGGGTTTTCATTACAACCCCTATGCATGCGCGCTCTCCGTTGGAGGATCCATATATGAATATCTCCCATCTTCGTGAATTCTAAGGTTCCAGCAGATCTTCTGGTTCTTGCTTGCCTTCCTCCATTCCTGGGATGTCGTCTATATCTGCTTCGTCGCTGAGAGGTAGGTCTGCCAGAAAGTCTGCTAATATTTGTGATTTCTTAGCCTTTCTAGTTTCTAAGATTATGTGAAACTGTTTGATCATGGCATTTCATTTTTCCACCCTTCCAATTTCTCCGTGCTATCGAGGATTTGACCTATCTGAGACTTCGTGAAGACTCAGATGGTATGTGCATCAAAATATATCCTTAGTTTTTGTATTTCCACTACTAAGGAATATATAAGTTGCTCCACCTTGGTGTAGTTACGCTCCGCTGCGCTGAGTGTTTTGCTGATGTGGTAAACTGGTTTTTCTCCTTGTCCTTGGTCTCGTACCAATACTGCGCTTACAACGTGGCTTGTTGCTTCTAAGTATAAACTGAGTATCTTACCTGGCTCCGGCTTCTGTAATATGGGTACTGATGTCAAGTACTCTTTGATTTTTTGGAATGATTGTTCGCATTTCGTGTTCCACATGAACCTGGTTCCTTTCCTTAGTGTGTCGAAAAATGCCTTGCATTTGTCCGATGACCTTGCTATGAATCTTCCCATGGAGGCTAAAATTACATTTAGCTTTTGCACTTCCTTTAGTGTTTTTGGAGATGGCATATCCACTATTGCTCTGACCCTTTCGGAGTCCACTTCTATTCCTCGCTTAGTTACCAAGTACCCTAGAAATTTTCCTGAGGTTACTTCAAACGTGCATTTCTCCGGGTTTACTTTCATGTGAAAGTTTCTCATGGCTTCAAATATCTCCCTTAGGTCTGACATATGGTTTTTCGAATCTTTGCTCTTGACTAGCATGTCGTCCACGTGGACCTCTAGTATCTTGCATATTCATGGCTTAAAGATTTTGTCTACCAATCGCAGGTATGTTTCCCCCGCGTTCTTTAGTCCAAAAGGCATCCTTGTATAGCAATACAAGCCTCGTGGGGTAAAGAATGCAGTATGCTCCTGATCTTCTTCTGGAAGGGCGATTTGGTTGTAACCAGAGTAGTCATCCATGAAGGATAATCTCTGATGACCTTCGGTTGCATTCACCAGCTGGTCAATATTTGGCAGCGGATAGCTGTCCTTGGGGCACGCCTTGTTGAGATTTCTAAAGTCAATGCAGATGCACACACCTCCGTTCTTCTTAGGTACAATGACCATGTTGGATATCCATGTAGGATACTTGACTTCGTATGAATCCTGCTGCTAGGAGCTTTTGCAACTTCTTCTCTACCACCTCTTGGTAGATATCTTCCACCTTGCGGATACGTTATTTGAATGGTGGCATTTCTGGTTTGAGCCGAAGGTGGTGGGAGACCAAATTCGTGTCAATTCCTGGCATGTCTTCCATTGACCATGCAAAGACATCTGCATAGTCCCGTAGTAGGCTTTCTAATTGCATCTCCTCATCCTGTTCTAGTAAAGTTCCGATGTCGATCATCTTTGGTTCCGCCTCGTTCCGATGTTGATTTTCTTTGTTGGTTCCACTGGTGAGAAGGTTTGTTTCTGAGGTCGTAGAGGAGTGCTTTCCTTTAATTGTCATTTGGTGGAGACATCCGCTACTGGTGTTGTGGATGTGCTTGCTTCTAGAAATGAGGGGGTCCGGGCACTTTGAAGCCTCCATCCTTTACTTCGTTGGCATTTTCCCTTCGTCCTTTTCTTTCGTGTTGCTGTGCGGCAACTCTTTCTTCGTTGAGTCTGACCTCTGCTACATTGCATAGACTTGCATCTTGTTGATCACCTTTGATTTCCATTTCACCCATGGGTGTAGTTAATCGAAGGTAATGATGATAAGTTGAAGTTGTTCCTCTTAACTGATGGACCCATAGTTGTCCCATGATGACGTTGTAGGGCGAAGGTGCTTCCACAACACAGAAACTTGTATTGGTTACTAAGGGTCCTGCGCGTACCTCCAAGACGATTTCTCCTTTTGGTCTAGAGACTGCTCCGTTGAAACTTTATATTGTGCATGTGGATGAATCCATTTGTTCATCTATCAAACCCATACGTAAGTAGGTTTCGTAGAACAATACATTTAACGAGCTTCCCCCATGAATGAGGACCTTCGTAACATTCCCCCCATGTATTGGTAGGGTGATCACAAGTGGATCGTTGTGCATCTCGACTTCCTGGTTGACGTCCCTTGTTGAGAATGTTAATGGCGTAGCCATCCATTATTCCCAAGTTCTAGTGGGTGGTCCACTTAGCTTGAACACTTTATGGGCTTCTAGTTTTCTTCTGTTCTGAGCCAACTCGAGTATTCTTCGAGTAGCTCCTCCTGGCCTCCACTGGATAAGGTAATCATGTTGATGTATTTTCCGTCCTGAGGTAGTTCTACCCTTTTCTTGGGGGCTACCTCAGTATCTTCCGGTTGGATTTGAACATACTCCATGAACTTGCCTTCGTCTATGAATCTCTGAATCGTGTTCCGTAGGTGATAGCATGTGTCAGTTGTATTCCCGTAGTACTGGTGGTACTCACAGTACTCCTTAGCCTCCTTTGTTTTATCTGGTTGCTTTCCTCTAGTGTTAGGGTAAGGAAAACCCCGCTTTGCTCCTTCCTTGCTTAAAATGTGAGAGAATGTTGTGTTTAGCTTTGTGTAGATTTTATCTACAAATTCTTCTCTTCCTTTTCCTATGCCTTTGCCATCTCCGTATTTGGATCTTTTATCTCGAGAGTTGGTTCTTCCCCCGACTTCATTTTGCCTCTTAGGTATCTCCCGAATTGGTTCCAGAGAATTGGTTCGTTGCGGAGGTGCTGTTGTCTTTGCTTGCGCCCTGGGGTTGTCCTTCTGGATTTCTTCAAGTCTGTTGTAGCGATCTTGGACAACCCTAAGATCTCCTTCGGAATACAGGGCTCGGTTGTGAAGCTCTACGAAGATAGCCGAGGTTCAATCAAGTTCGTACTTATAGTAGTTAATGCTAATTTCTGGATTGACTTTCCCGATTTCTTGACATGTCTCCTGCCACCTGTCTGTGTATTGCATCAATGTTTCCCGGATCCGATAGCTAAAGAAAATAGCCTATCTAACCCTGCCTTTGTTGACTTGTTGTGCATGTATGTCTCCAAGAACACCGTAGACAACTGCTCAAAAGAGTCAATTGAGTTTGCTGGTAAATTTTCATACCATGCCAATGCTGATCCCGTCAAGCTTGCAGGAACGTACCTACAAAGTACTACCTCATCTCTTTCCCAATGGGCAAGGACACTAGTGTAGTATCGTCGGTGGGATGGGGGATCAGAGGTACCGTTGTATGCCTGAAACGTAGGTATTGGGAATTTCGCAGGGATAGGTTCCCTCAAAATGTGAAAAGACAACGGAGATGTTATCGCTTCTTGGAGTACTTCTTCCAGCCTTGCGCCTGCGTGGCCGATTTTTAGTCCTTGTATTTCTTTCCGCATCTTCTCCATTTGCTCCATGACCATGTTCACATTGTGAGCATCTCTGGAAAATGCCTTATCATAGTAGGACTGAGAGGGATTGTAGGTTGAATCCGTTTCATCTGGATCGCGGCGTGTCTTTATGGCTCCCCCTGGTGGGTTAGCCTTTGGTGGGTTAGGATCCAACCTTCGTCTTCCTGAGATAGCTCCGTTCTCATGCCTTTTTAACGGAGGGTGAGTTTGGGAACCTTCGATCTGTACATCGAGCATATCTTTTAGGTTCTGGTTCTCCTGGGCCATCACATGCATTGAATCCTCATTCTCCTTATTACGGAGTAGCAAAGATGCTACTTGTGTTGCCATTTGATCTTTATTGTGGATTCCACCACCCTGAGGAGTGATGTCGGTCGGATCCTCAGAGTCAGCCACTCCTTCTTCTATGACCGAAGCGTCTGAATCTAGCTGGATCGGGGTTAGGTTTCCCAATCCTCGTCCAGTAGGAACTAAGGTTCTAGGTAACCCTGTGTTGGTCGCAGGTGGCTTTGTAACATTGGGATATTCCGGTAACGGCATGACGTAAAGTGGTTGTGCTCCCGATGTTTGCCCGATCCCTTCAGCAGGAATAGGTGGCTTGTTAGCAACTGTTATTCTTGTTATTTCACTTTTCCCGTCCTCTGCTTCGGTTCTTTGATTCGCTTGGGATGGATTTTGAGATCTTCCTTTCGTAACTGCCGGTCGTGAGCTTGTTGGTACATCACTTGGTTTCTGCATTCCTTCGGTCTCTGGTTATCCTGATGATACAGAAAAAGTGGAAGAATCTGATACTTGGATGCCTTCGTTAAAAACAGCAATTAATGCTCTGACACAGAAGACGGCTAAGCAGAAAGGTTCTCTGCTTCGGTTCTTTGATTCGCTTGGGATGGATTTTGAGATCTTCCTTTCGTAACTGCTGGTCGTGAGCTTGTTGGTACATCACTTGGTTTCTGCATTCCTTCGATCTCTGGTTATCCTGATGACACAGAAAAAGTGGAAGAATCTGCTACTTGGATGCCTTTAATAAAAAACAGCAATTAATGCTCTGACACAGAAGACGGTTAAGCAGCTTTTTCAGAAAAAGGACTGAAATGACGCCTTGAAAGACAAGTATTAAGTTTCTTATGACACCCTTGGAAAAAACAACCTTAAATGTTGAAAACGAATTAAAAAAAATTGTCAGATCTCCCAAGAAAAGAGGTTATTAAATGATTTGGAAGATTTTTTTTCCTTAAATTCTTACTGAGATTCCTCTGCAGTCAGAGGTACTCAGACTTAAAGGATACTTTGTCGGAAAAGGTTGTTTTTTAGTACAAAACAAAAGATTTGACATTTTTTGAGTGCGTTTTTACGAAAAAATTTGTAGATCTGTGAGGTTATAAGTCTTTAGAGGCTATGAACTCAAAGAACATACGTAAATAACGGAAGAACAAATCACTAGAAAGTGAGATTCGTTGTTGTAGAAATCAGATCTCTTTGTTACGTTAGAGAAGATGTGTAAGTTAAAAATAAAGGAACATAAAAACTCAAGCCAGTGAGCAAAACCTTCTAGCGCCAAACTGTGACTACTAATTTTCCCATAGTCTACGTAATGTATACAGTTTGGAGAATCGAATACTAATTAGTATTGATGCCTCTATTGAACTGATAATGCTTAGTTATAAAAGATATTCAAGATCACAATAACAACGAAGAACACAAACGTAATGTAAATGATGCTAAGTTATCATGAGACACAAGAGATTACGTGGTTCGACTTTTGTCTACATCAACGGGGTAATGAGTGATTGTTTTTATTAAGTTGTGGTGGTTACAAAGATCTTAAATGCTTCATAAAGTAATAGATATAACTCAAGTTCAAGAATACTTAAGTTCTAAACATGAAAGAGGTATAAGCTTAAGACTAGATCTTCTCTCCTAGAAATTGAATGCCTTTGGTTTGTTGGCGAAGCTTGGTATTTATAGCCCCTTATGCTCAAGGTATATCTTTGTTGTCTTTGGGTCCATCGTTCCCTGATATACCTTTCGTATAAATGGTACCTTCGTTCACCGCGTGCTCTCTCCAGTCGGACTCTGCCACCTCAGCTAACCCACGTTCCTTCGGGAACTTCCCAGCCTCAGTACAGATTGTACCTTCGTTCACCGCTAACATTTGCCAGTCAGAACCTTCCACATCATCTCTCTCCACGTGCTTTGATTATGCGTGTAGATAAGAGATTTGTGCATTTAATGCTGATTAGATATGTCATCTACCTCTGTCCCTTCGCCAGCTGCCTCCTTCTAGACTAGGCTTTACTTTTATATCTTGGTCGTCGAGGTATCCCTTCTTGGGATAAGATAAAGTAGATCTGCGAAGGTATCTTCTGCTACTCAGGTTTCTTTGTATAGAGAGGGCTACACAGTTATCTTTTATGCGACCACTGAAACCGTGACACGTGCTACACAGAATACTGGTATTCACATCTGCGATGTAAATTAACATACTTCTTCATTCGTCTCTGCGCCTTGGATAAACTATCACGCGTCTGCTCAGTCATCTCAGTTTTTGACCTTGCATATCGATAAGCTGTTAGATAGGAACTTTGCTTCTTAGCCTTTGGCACCTCATGAGGGGTTAATGGTTGCTGGCCTGTCGCTAACTCGAAAGGACTCAATTTTGTCGATGAACTCTTGTGCAAATTGTAACAAAATTGGGCCGTATCCATCAACACCACCCAATTTCCCTGGCTTGCCGTCACATAATGATGCAAGTACTCTTCTAGCAATGCATTTATCCTCTACGTATGACCATCGGTTTGGGGGTGACTGCTAGTAGAAAACATTAGTTGGGAACCAAGCATTCCAAACAAGGTGGTCCAAAACCTGCCTGTAAATCGTAAGTCTCTATCACTCACAATATCTTTAGGAAGTCCCCAATACTTCACTACATTCTTGAAGAACAGATCTGCTGCAACGTCTGCATTGCAAGAATAGGGACAGGGAATGAATGTAGCATACTTGGAAAAGCGATCAACGACGACCATTATCGAGCTAAAGCCTTGCACCTTTGACAGCCTGTTAATAAAGTCCATCGACAAGCACTACCATGGCTTGTCTGGAATCGGCAAAGGTTATAGAAATCCTTCCACATTTCTTCTTTCCGTCTTATCCAGTTGACACACTTAGCATGTCTTCACGTACAACTCAACATCTTCTTCCATCTTAGGACAGTAATAGGAACGAGCTATCAAAGCATGCGTTCATTCCATGCCTGGATGACCAGCCCAAATAGAATCATGCGTCTCTCGCAAGAGTTCCCTTCTCAGTCCACCTGAATTAGGTACATAAATTCTTCCTCCTTTGGCATAAATGACCCCATCATCTATCCAATATCGATGAACGATCCCATCACAGATTTGCTTAGTTAGGCGCACACATGCCTGATCATTCTTCGTCTCTTCTTTGATACGAGGAAACAACTCTGCCTCAATCGTGGTCAGTGCCGCAACATATTCTGCCACCAACTTTCTTCTTAATGCATCTGGCACAGAATTAAGCCTTCCTGGATTGTGTTCGAACTTGTAGTCGAATTCCCTCAAAAAGTCAAGCCACCTTGCTTGTTTTGGCGATAGTTTCTTATGGCTGGAAAAGAACGTGATGGCCACATTATCCGTCGTTATAATGAAATAAGTTCCCAAAAAATAATGGCGCCACGATCTTAGGAAATATATTACTGCCAACATATCTTTCTCATGCATAGTGTATCTCCCTTCAGCATTGTTAAGCTTACGACTCTCGTAATCCACTGGATGGTCATCTTGCACCAAGACTCCCCCTAAAACCCTGTATGAAGAATTAGTGTGCACTTCAAATGTTATATCGAAGCTAGGCAAGCGAAGAACTGGTTCTGTCGAGACTGTTTCCTTCAATGCATCGAATGACCGCTGACACTCGTCAGTCCATGCCCGTGATTTTTCCTTTCTCAACAAATCTGTCAAAGGGGCTACTTAATTTCTTTGACTAACCAACTATGAAGTGCCGGTAATAGTTAGCTAAACCCAAGAAAGAACGAAGCTCTCCAAGCTTCTTTGGCTCAGGCCAATCCGTAATGGCCTCCACCTTTTTCTGGTTCATATGCACGCACCCTTGCGATATCACATGACCAAGGAAAGTAATTGTGGTCTGGGAAAACTCACACTTTTCCTTCTTCACATAAAAACTTTCTTCCCTAAGTTTTGCAAACACTTCGCGAAGATGCATCGCATGCTCTTCCAAAGTCTCATTGTAAATGACTATGTCATCCAAGTATACCACAACAAAGTGGTCGATATACTCCGCAAATACATCATGAAAAAGTGGGGGTACAACAAACACACCCAATATTTTGCTTAGCAATCTGTATGGACAAACTCCAATATACTTTCTAGAGAATCATCTAGACAGTCAGACTCAATCTAGATAAAAAAGTATATCAAAGAGCTTATATCTCAATCTCTCGATTTGATATATACTCAAGCAATTAGAAATTTTGCGAGTCATTATCAAATACTAGAGAGATAACTTGGATGGTACCTGTTTGAGGGTGAAAACGGTTTCTGATGATTTCGGTAATTTTGAGTGTGTGGGTGAGAAACGAGTCTAAACCCTAAACAATGTACTGCAAGGGAGTACTTTGATTCGAGAGATCAATTTGTACAAATCCGTCCTAAACCAAGAAATGGCCGTTCCATACTTGCTTCAGTCATAAAGTGAAGGAGAAGGGTTGGTCTTAGGAAGGGAAGCGAAGAAGTGTTGAGGCCAGAATAGTTGATTCTGGAAGTGTGGGTGTTTTGTAACTTGTATCCGAAAGTTGAACTGGCGAGCTGAATGGAAAGCTACCAGGTGATTTCTGGATGTGTATTGTTCTCCTGACCAAAAACTTGTTGTTTGGTGGAAATAGGTGAAACCTATTTATACAAGTGGTAATAAAACGTACCCTGGCCTCGTAAGAAGTGGAAGCGGTTGAGTGGTCGAAAAGTGGTAGCGGGTAACGCCTGGAATTGATGTTTCCATAATGAAGATGCGTTTCACCACTTATTTCTTGCCATTACTAACCGCCTCACTCTTATGAAACTTTCTTGTAACGGGCGTATTGCAGGCCGCACGATGTAAACCACCATACCAATACCCTGAGCATCCCCCAGTTTGTGAAATGTTTTGATGTCTCAAGTATTTTTATTGGAAAACGTGTAGCATGTTTCTATGTGCGGCAATTTAAGATATAGAGGCTTGTCGGTTCAGTGACGACCTTCGACGACCGAGATTTTGCATCTCAGGAGGAAGGGTAGCCGTTGATCGTGGCTACCTTCCGTTTGGCGGCCAATGGCGTGGTCGTGGTACTGGCATGGCTTACGCATGCCTTTGGCGTGGCCAAATTAGGGTTTGACACAAACCGTAGAATTTGGCATTGCGGCCAGAAGTTGCCACAGGCTTGGTGGCGAACTTGTACGGCTGAGATCCGCACCTCAGGAGGAAGGGTATCCATTGATTATGGCTACCTTCCGTTGGTGGCCAGAGGCGTGGTAGCGTGGCTGGCATGGCTTGCGCATGCTTTTTGGCATGTGCGTCTGGCAAGCGCGTCTCGCATGCGCGTCTGGCATGTGCGTCTGGTATGCGCGTCTAAAAGCACGTCTGGCATGCGCGTCTGGCAAACGCGTTTGGTAAGCGCGTCTGGCATGCGCGTCTGAAAGCACGTCGAGAAAGCGCGTCTGGAATGTGCTTATGGTAAGCACGTATGGCATGCACGCCTGGCATGTGAGGCATGCACGTGCGGCATGCACGTGCGGCATGCTGGCGTTTTTTGGGAAGCTAGCGCGTTTTTGGGAAGCTGGCGTGTTTTGGGAAGCCAACTTAGTATGGCGACCTTTTTGACGTCGTGGCAAGTTTTGGAGAAACCCGATTGGTTGACGGGAAGTGGGGCCAGCATGCTAGGGAGTGGCCCTACTTCCAACGCGCAGTGGCGGATTTGAAGCGACCTGATCGATCGACGGAAAGAGGGCCGGCATGCTAGGGCGCGGCCGCACTTTTAGTGCGCTGTGGCGGATTCGGTTGCCTAGCTTGTTTAAGCATGGTTTCGACCAACGGGGTCCGGTATACTGTGCAGGGCGCGAAACCCTAATTTGCAAATTAGTTAGGTTTATGAGTTCTTTGCGAGTTATCACAATAATTAGCTGGATTTTATATGCTGCCATAAAAAAATCTTTATCTACAGAATGCAGTGTGTTTTCTGTCTGAGCATTTCGTGCAATGGCCTTAACTTTGGTACTTGGAGGTTCATGCTACTCCGCTGCGAGTGAACATAAATCCGTCATGCCATGCCGATTAAGGGTTCTGCTGGGGAACATAGCACAGGAAAGTACTCAGTGAGTCTCGTATTGGCGAGGTGCCGAAATTTACAGAGTGTTATGGATAAAAGTGTATTGAGCGGCTCAATAAATATATCGGTGGAGATGTTAGTACTCGCAGCACCGCTTCCTTGCAGAGTGACGTCACATCTGATGCAAGGTTTTACGATTTTAACCCTAAGTTAAAAACCACCATCAACATTAAGTCCCCTACTTAGCACGTAACAGTGACATTGTTGCGGGGTAAGCATGAGATGGTGACAGGCGAGAGCAAAATAGAGAGAGCAACATGTGAAGAGATCGCCAAGGAAATTTTACTAACCTTTAGTAGAAGGCATGAAAAATCTGTGATCCTTGTGCTGGCGGATTTTGCATAGATTCATCTTGGCCATGGGTCGGTTGTACCGCATGAGATGGTGCCCAGATACTCATACCGCCATATGCAGGTGGGGTGAAATGACCATCTCTTTATAGAGTGTAGTTGTCTTGCTGAACCTTCCCATAACAGGGAATCTTGATATCACGTTGTCCGACGATGAAGAAGAAATGTGTGCCACTCTTGTCGAGAAGTCAAAAGGATTCTTTCAGAAGGATTACGAGACAAAGTGCTTATACATCTGGTGGGTGTCTGAGTGGTTCCCTGATTAGCCGGAGTCGGACCTAGCATTAGATGACACTCTCCATGTTGCTGCATTTTTAGCTCTGTGGTTGTCCAGATATATTCTTGATGACAGCTCTGGTAAGAAGGATATAAGGCGAGGGCTTATTAAATTTGCTATCAAACTGGCGAAAGGCATCGTTCTTCTTATTGGTGGTTTGCTTCTTGGTTCTTTGTATGCCCATTTGGATCATCTGGTCGCGGATATGTACGCTTCAAATGGTTATATGAAGGTGGACTCGTATGTTCACGTCGCTTTTCTCCAGGCATGGTTGTGGGAGCACTTCGAAAAATATGCTCCAAAACCGTTGGCTCCAGAATACTGCGCTGGTCAAATAAGCGCCCAAAATCCGGAGCAAAGCTTATCGATTTTCTTGACAATGCCTATGTCGTTAGTTTTCGTCCCTGGGCTCCAGTCCATGCGTCCATAGTTCAGCCTAACACTTTCGTCGTTGCTCCGAACTTGACTTTGCTTTCTGCTGAAGAGAATATGAGCGTTGGAGAGGTCGTATTTATGCGGAGTTGTTTCCCTGTACACGTGCCATCTTTCTTCCGGGGATGTTGCAAGGTGGTCCCTTATAATATTGACAGGCGGATCGGCATATGGGTTTTGACCAAGGCGTCCCATTTATTCGTCATCCAGTTGCTCCGGAAGAGTTGTTGCCAGGTGTTCTCAATGCCAGTGTTCTTGCGCCAGGTAAAAGTCTTCCTTTCCTGCTCCGAGAACGAAGTTCGGTGACAACCCCCAGGTATAACAAGTTCTGGCAGGATGAGTTTCTTGCCATCCACGGATTTGTGAACGATGTTGTGGAAAATACTCGTGGCAAGCCTTCCTCTGTGACTTTAACGAAACATCCACTGTTGAGGGAGCCTTCTACTGCTAAGCGAAAATCTCTCGGCCTGGATGTGGGAAGTTCCCAGAAAAAGGAGTGAAGGTCTAAAAACCGTGCGGGTGGTTTCCGATCGGATACGGAAGTTCCTGTGACTTTTAATTCTTCCAACATACGGGTATGTATGATTCCTTATTAATCTTGACTGGTTTACACAAGTCTTCTGTTTTGTTGCTGAACATCTTTTCTCCTTTCACCATTCAGGGTCTTGACAACACAAACGCCTTTGCCAGGCTTGCACAAAAATCGGCGAATAAGTTTCCTGAAGACGAAGAAGAATCCGAAGAAGAGGAAAGCTCGGGATCCAGTGGTGATGATGAAAGCGCTTCTGAAAGTAACGCTGAGTCTTTCTCCGGCGGGTCCGCAAATGAGTTGGTAGGTTTCCGCATTCTTCTCCTCCTTCTTCTTTTTGCTTTTGAAACAAAACTAAATCATAATGTTGCAGGGAGGAATTATTTCTGAAGATGGCCTTGAGGTGGAGACTCGCCATGATGATGGTCCAACCGTGGAAGCCGCGCCTGTTGGCGGTTTGGAAATGGATGTTGACAATGCCGCGAACCAGATGGTGGAAAATACTTCAGCGACCGTTGGCGCAATCATAATCGGGAATCCTCTGCCGGTCACAGATTCGGTTGTGGGCGCCATTTTCTCTCCTCCATATTGGGCTCCCCATGAAGACCACGTGTTGATTGGAGGCTTCGGTGTACCATCTAAGCATGCAGAGTTGTATACCAAAATATAGGAGAAGTACAGACATATCGCGACGATCAAGAAGATTACTAGCCGTTTCGCGATGGTTAAGCGGGTGGAGGAAATATTATCTTCAATTCGCGATATGTGCAAAGTGATTGGCCATACCGTTTCTCGAGATGTGATCTCAAACTGGGAGTTTCACCGGGACTTGTGCGTATACTTTGAGTTTAATGCTTCCTGGTTCTGTGAGGGAACATAACACAGGAAAGTACTCAGTGAGTCTCGTATTGGCGAGGTGCCGAAATTTACAGAGTGTTATGGATAAAAGTGTATTGAGCGGCTCAATAAATATGTCGGTGGAGAGGTTAGTACTCGCAGCACCGCTTCCTTGCAGAGTGACGTCACATCTGATACAAGGTTTTACGATTTTAACTCTAAGCTAAAAACCACCATCAACAGTATCAAAGACCAATATTCAAGTGTCAATCAATTTAAATCAACAACCAAAAGGTCGGATATTATAATTGTTTGAACAACGCACAACCTGTGATATTTCAATTATATAACAAAATATAATGCGGAAAAGAAAATAACACAGACACCATAATTTTGTTAACGAGGAAACCGCAAATGCAGAAAAACTCCGGGACCTAGTCCAGATTGAACACACACTGTATTAAGTCGCTACAGACACTAGCCTACTCCAAATTAACTTCGGTCTGGACTGTAGTTGAACCCCAATCAATCTTACACTGATCCTGTAATACCCCGATATTCAGCAGTGGTTGGCAGAATGGAATATAAATAATGATTTGACCTTTCCTAACACCGAGGCCTTTTCAGCACAATTGGTTCCACAGTTGGCATAAAACTCTGCAGTTAAGCGTGCTCGGGCGGGAGTAATCCAGGGATGGGTGACCATCCGGGAAGTTTCTGCTGGATTACCGCAGTGATGCCCATTCAAAACCCCACACTTCCGGATAACCGCAGTATCTAAGTGGGGACAGTATCGGTAGAGGGGCGGGTCATTACAAATGGTATCAGAGTCGACGAGGGTCACCTGCCGAGGGTGGGAAGGTACGCTGGACGGGGTTGGTCCAGGTGTTTCTCATGAGGGGCAGGGAACGTCGGAGATCTGGGCTTGCGAATATATTCTGGAGCCGAGGACAACTCCAACTTAAGGTGGTGGTATTGTAATACCCCGATATTCGGCAGTGGTTGGCCGAATGGAATATAAATAATGATTTGTACTTTCCTAACACCGAGGCCTTTTAAGCACAATTGGCTCCATAATTGGAAGAAAACTCTGCAGTTAAGCGTTCTCAGGCGGGAGTAATCCAGGGATGGGTGACCATCCGGGAAGTTTCTACTGGATTACCGCACCGATTCCCGTTCAAAATCCCACACTGCCGGATAACCGCAGTGGCTAAGTGGGGACAGTATCGATAGAGGGACGGGTCATTACAGATCCAAGGTACAGTTATGCTCCTATGTCTCTGATCCCAGTAGGATGCTACGTACTTTATTCCCTTAGTTGATCTCACCCACAACTAAGAGTTGTTACGACCCAAAGTCGAAGACTTTAATAAACAAATCTGTGTCACACAGAAAAGTCTACGGTAATAGATAAATCCGTCTCCCACGAATATACCTACGAGTTTTGTTCCGTGTTTTGATAAATCAAGGTGAACAGGAACCAATTGATAAATCGGACTTATATTCCCGAAGAACAGCCTAGTATTATCAATCACCTCACAATAATCTTAATCGACGCAGCGAAAAAAGATATTGCGGAATCACAAACGATGAGGCGAAGTGTTTGTGATTTCTTTTATATCTTAACTATCGGAGATATCAATCTCAAGCCAATTATTACAATTGTACTCGTACGATAGAAACAGCAAGATCAGATCACACAACTACAAGAAAGTAGTATTGGTTTGGCTTCACAATCTCAATGAAGTCTTTAAGTCGTTAACCTGGTTTAGAAGAAGAAACCAAAGGTTAAAGGAGAATCGACTCTAGCTTAGAAAAACTAGTATGACACAGAAGGTGTGGGGATTAGGTTTCCTAGTTGTTAGAGATCTCCCTTATATAGTCTTTCAAATCAGGTTTTTCAATCAATGTTAGCTTGGTAACAAAGCATTCAATATTCACCGTTAGATGAAAACCTAATTAGATTCAAGCTAATATCTTTCAATCGTTAGATCGAAAACTAGCTTGTTATACACAAATGAAATGCACGTTTCTAGGCTTGTGTAACCGTACCCAAACTTGTACATTTGTTGGTTCAACAATAGTCAACCAAATGGTTAGCCATATGATCACTTTCATATCAACCATATTCTTCTTCACCATAACTAGTTCAAGTGACTCAAATGAACTAGTTAGAGAGTTGTTCAATTGCAAGGAAATCTTATGTAACTACACAAGACACAATTGAAACAAAAACGATTTGATTCACTCGAATCGGTTCATGAACTATATATCCATGGTTTGCAATTTTCATTCCTTAGTTTATATAAGAATAAGTTCACAAACATCGTTTTTAGATATAACCTACTCAAGTTCGCGGACTGGGTTCGCGGACTTAAGTTCCCGGACAGAGTTCACAAACTCCAGCAGAATTTCTCGGGACGAGAACTTCCGCCAGTTCGCGGACTTGGCTCACACCAACATTCCGGTTCTCTTGATCAACAAAGTTCGCAAAATTCGGTTCAAGGAATAAGGACTTATACATATATGTATTTCCACAACAATGCTTATATCCTCCAATGGTTATATAATCTAAACTCTCATTTCAATCATTGAAACATTTTTAGAGGACGTTGATATTCTATAGTTGTTATTCACAAATTATTTTTCGTCAAAGTAAGCAATTTTTAAAGTGATTGAAACTTGTCATGGCTTTCGTCACTAGGTAAAGATGAACTTGGCTAAAGCGAAAGCTTACCAACACATATTTCGAGAAATAGATAGACGAGATAAACTCGGCTCGAAATAGAAAATGTGTATAATCTAAGTCTATATAGCAAAACGACTTTTTTCTCAAGATAGAAGATAAATAGACTTTTGAGTGATAGATAAGTTCAAGTCTCCACATACCTTTTAGTCGATGAAGATCCACCGGTTCCTTGAGTAGTCCTTCGTCTTGTATGATGATTTCCATGGAGTTCTTGAGCTCAATTACACTTTCTATCCTAGTCCGATACCTTAGCTATAGTAGACTAGAAATCAAGACTCATAGTTTTGATCACTAACATTGACAAACATGCTTGAGATAGCAACGCATGCGAGTTCGACCGAGCAATGCTATAACAATCTCCCCCTTTGTCAATTTTAGTGACAAAACTATCAATACATATGGAATACAAAAAATAAATAAATTAACTTTCGTAGATCCCATTCTACATGTCTAATCTTCAACATTACTCGAAATCTTCGTCACTTCCAAGTACTCCAATGATCCCAAAGGTTGTAAGTTCAGCATCGTCGTTGTTGAAAATCCGTAGCTATAACAACGAGAAAACAAGAGTTCTCAATCATTGTTATACAATGTCATAGTATCATTACACAGCGTCAAAGTTCAATTGTATCACAACTTCAACAATAATACTATGGTGATATGTATCACTCCCCCTTAGTCAATACTCCATCTCACATGGAAACCACTCCCCCTTACATAATGATCCAAAAACCATATGTATTTGTATTGTAAACTACATATTAATTCTCCCCCTTTTTGTCAATAAGATTGGCAAGGGTACAAGAACGAGATCCTAATGAAATTTCCGAAAGAGACATTTCATGACCAAAAGAAAGAAACACAGATCATCTTATTTAGATGCAATCATAAAGCCAAAACTAAATGCATTCATCAAGGAGTTTATAAAGATACAAGACAACCCCTATAATATTCCACAGCCGCACTCCCCACAAAGATTTGGCAATTAAGCACAAGTTCAATTAAGAACTCTCCCCTATAAAATGTCATTCCCGAGAGAACAACAAGAGCGACCTTAATTTCAAAAGAAAAGAAGGATTTATTTGGACATAACAAATCACATAAAAGTATGAATTTGAATAAAAAAAAACTCAATTAAATTAACCACAAGAGAACTCATGATTAATTTAATCGAAAGATGCTCAACATTAGTGAACTTATGGAGACTAAAAAAAAAATATACAATTAGATTAATCACAAGAGAACCCATAATTAATCTAATCGAAATACACAACCAAACTAATCACAAAAGTAATCAATTTAATTGACCATAAGAAAACTTACGGAGCAACAACTAAATAACCAAACAAGATGATTAATTTAGTTGAATATGCTCGACATAAAGTATCTCGCGGAACAACAACTAAGTTAATCATAAAAATAATCAACTTGGCCATTTTAGTGCTCAACATAAGACACCTTACGGAGCCTCACAGTAATACATAAAATATGGATCAGGAAATATCAATACTGCGGAATACACAAGGATTCATTCCATTTTCCATCACTATTTGCATAACGACATTCAACAGACATAATCCTTGCAAACAAAAGATTTTAACCTATCTTCTATCAATAATTGACATAATAGGCTTAACTTTTGTGTTTGTCAAAAGTCTATTCATTCTTTCATCAATATAGGAATATCGACATACGAAAGACTTTACTTTTGACAAGGTATGGGACAATCATAGTTTATGGACGCAAACACACATATCCCATAAAAATATTGCAATATATAAAACCATAAATATTAATACTGCAAAAATCATCTTACAAACAAATTTAGAATTTAAACCAATAAATCTAAAAACATGAAGATGAAAACGTTGGACATAGCTATGTATAATCACAATAATGGCTATTCCAAACTCTAGTTATTCTTCTAACAAAAACAAGAAAAACATGGAAGATTTACTAGGCAATAAAACCTTTGAAGAATTCTCTATCGTCCCCGAACTCCTTGTCGTCAACAGCCATTGGGACGTAAGGTTCATTAAGGTAGGAGTTTATATCAATAAACCTTTTTGGATGATGATGTTGAACCAGGGCCTTCTGAATCTCATGAGTCTTATACACAAAAGCCTTTATTTGTTGAATATCCTTTCGCATCTCCTTCAACTCTTCAAGAACATCAGAAAACTTCTGAGAGTTTGAAGGAACGGCTCTTGGCTTCCTCACATTCCTTCTCTTTCTTTTCAAGGTAGGAGATAACGGAGAATTCTCTTTTTCCTTCATGATTGATGGCTTAACAATCATATTAACATCTTTTCCATCAGAAGACATCATGCTTGGAGTATCCATAACGTATGGGTTTGTGAGAGGAAATCACAAATTGAACTCAATAAGTAGTCTTGAGATGAAAAGAGGTTTTGAAGAAGTAAAAAAGGAATGTAGGGTTTCGAAACCTTTAAACAGGTTCATACACGTCCAACTCACAACCCTATAAAGAGTAGAATTATCGATAATAACCCTCTTTTGTTGATAGACAGGGAAGAATAAAACTAAAAAAAGAAGAAAAAAACTTTTCCTAAAGCCCGAGAGGTACAAAATCATTGTCTCTTTTGATCAGGCACATGAGACAAGATTTCCAAAACAACACAATCAAGTTGCGTTGTGGTGAACAACAATTTGTCCACCATTTTCCTCTTGAGAGGAATCCACAGACCTTTGTCTATCAAAACGAATCGACCATACTTTCTTCTCTAATGGTCTTGGTTTATCCTTGGAAACTAACTTCTTAGACGAAGATAAAATCCTACATACCTCAGCGGTCTTCTGAGCAAGTTTAAGCTTATTTGCTAATTGATTTGCTCTTCGTTGAAGTTTGTTGATGTGCCTCAATTGGTGTTTGTACTTGTAACACTTTGAAAGTTCACGACCCTTTAGAGAACAATACGAGCACGTCAAACTGGAATAAAAGTCAGGCTTCTGAGATGTGCACGCAGCTAGACACATGGTGGAACCTGAAAAATTACAAACAGAGTTTCCAAGAAATGGGTCAATTTTTCTTCCAGATTAGTTGGGTTCTCTTCTGAAAGAATATCGAGACTGATGTATGTATTGCTACATTTATCAAAATCAATATTTTCACCAAGAAGTGCAACACTTGATTTCTCGTCTTCATTAGAATCATAATTGTCAGACATTTCATCAAGAGTTGCAGCAAGACCTTTGTTCCCGGTGTATTTTCTACGATTTGGGCACTCGTTTGCAAAATGACCAAATCCCTCACACTTAAAGCACTGAGGCATATCCTTATCATCAGTTTCATTTGTTTCCCTGTTTTTAGGAGGAATACGATTATGAGGTTTAACTGATGCTTTAGGATTATCTCTCGAGAACCGTTTACTTCTCTTCAACAGAAGATCCCTAAACTGTCTTCTGATCATCGAGACTGACTTGCCAAGATCTTCATCTGATGAATCTATCTCAGAGTGATCATCTTCAGAGATATACACTTTTTTACTCTTATCAAGTAATTTAGTGTCCTTTTGTGCTTTGAACGCAACATCCTTAGTTTTGGATGAATGCTAGATGGCAGGGATCTGAGAATTTTCATCACAATGTCCTTTTCAGTAATAGTCTTACCCAATGAAAAAGATGCATTAACAATTTCATACACGCTGTGATTAAATTCATCAAATGTATCTTCATCTGCCATACGAAGGTTTTACCAATTGGAATTAAGGTTTTGAAGCCTAGCTTCCTTTTCACTGGAGTTACCTTCGAATACGGTTTCTAGGATATCCCACGCATCTTTAGACCTCGTGCAATTTGACACATGGTGCTGAAGGTTTTGGGTAATGGCATGTATAATGGTATTCAAACCGTCGGAATATTGCTTTGCAGCATTTATCCTGGCTGGGGTGTATTCACCAATATCCTTGGGAACATTTACATCTCCATCTGCCACGACGGGAGCATTATAGCCATTAACAACATATACCCATGATTGAAAATCACGTGCTTGAAGAAAATCTCGCATAGCAATTTTCCACCACAAGTAATTAAAGCCATCGAAGACTAGTGGTACGTTAATTGAGATAGCACCTTTGTCCATAGAGTCAGATCGCAACAAACACAGACTCGTAAGGTCTTAAACGTGTTTGCCTGCTCTGATACCAATTGAAAAAGTGGGGGTACAACAACCACACCCAATATTTTGCTTAACAATCTGTAAGGACAAACTCCAATATACTTTCTAGAGAATCAACTATACAGTCAGACTCAATCTAGATAAAAGTATATCAAAGAGTTTATATCTCAATCTCTCGATTTGATATATACTCAAGCAAATAGAAATCTGCGAGTCATTATCAAATACTAGAGAGATAACTTGGATGGTACCAAAGACTAATATCCAAATGTCAATCAATTTAAATCAACAACCAAAAGGTCAGATATTATAATTGATTGAACAACGCACAACCTGTGATATTTCAATTATATAACAAAATATAATGCGGAAAAGAAATAACACAGACACCAGAATTTTGTTAACGAGGAAACCGCAAATGCAGAAAAACCTCGGGACCTAGTCCAGATTGAACACACACTGTATTAAGCCGCTACAGACACTAGCCTACTCCAAATTAACTTCGGTCTGGACTGTAGTTGAACCCAATCAATCTCACACTGATCCAAGGTACAGTTATGCTCATACGTCTATGATCCCAGCAAGATGCTACGTACTTGATTCCCTTCGCTGATCTCACCCACAACTAAGAGTTGCTACGACCCAAAGTCGAAGACTTTAATAAACAAATCTGTATCACACAGAAAAGTCTACGGTAATAGATAAATCCGTCTCCCACGAATATACCTACGAGTTTTGTTCCGTCTTTTGATAGATCAAGGTGAACAGGAACCAATTGATAAACCAGACTTATATTCCCGAAGAACAGCCTAGTATTATCAATCACCTCACAATAATCTTAATCGACGCAGCGAAAAAAAAAATTGCGGAATCACAAACGATGAGACGAAGTGTTTGTGATTTCTTTTATATCTTTCCTATCAGAGATATCCATCTCAAGCCAATTATTACATTTGTACTCGTACGATAGAAACAACAAGATCAGATCACACAACTACAAGAAATTAGTATTGGTCTGGCTTCACAATCCCAATGAAGACTTTAAGTCGTTAACCTGGTTTAGAAGAAGAAACCAAAGGTTAAAGGAGAATCGACTCTAGATTAGCACAACTAGTATGCCACAGAAGGTGTGGGGATTAGGTTTCCCAGTTGCTAGAGCTCTCCCTTATATAGTCTTTCAAATCAGGGTTTGCAATCAATGTTAGCTTGGTAACAAAGCATTCAATATTCACCGTTAGATGAAAACCTGATTAGATTCAAGCTAATATCTTTCAATCGTTAGATCGAAAACTAGCTTGTTACACACAAATGAAATGCACGTTTCTAGGCATGTGTAACCGTACCCAAACTTGTACATTTGTTGGTTCAACTATAATCAACCAAATGGTTAGCCATATGATCACTTTCATATCAACCATATTCTTCTTCACCATAACTAGTTCAAGTGACTCAAATGAACTAGTTAGAGAGTTGTTCAATTGCAAGGAAATCTTATGTAACTACACAAGACACAATAGAAGCAAAAAAGATTTGATTCACTCGAATCGGTTCATGAACTATATAGCCACGGTTTGCAATTTGCATTCCTTAGTTTATATAAGAATAAGTTCACAAACATCGTTTTTAGATATAACCTATGAAAAAGCGGGGGTCTAACAACACCACCCAATATTTCGCTTAGCAATCTGTATGGTCTAACTCCGAAATACTTTGCTAGAGAATCAACTAAATAGTCAGACTCAATCTAGATTAAAGTATCTCAAGGAGTCAATATCTCTCACTTGTTTTGATTTACTCAAGCTAAAACAATAGTGAGTCTTTAATCAAACACAAGGAATAACTTGGACGGTACCAAAGACCAATATTCAAGGATCAATCAATATCAATCAACAACCAAAGGTTGGATTTCCAATTGATGATCTAAACGCACAACCTGTATTATTTCAATTATATAAAATATAATGTGGAAAAGAAATAACACAGACACCAGAAGTTTAGTTAACGAGAAAACCGCAAATGCAGAAAACCCCCGGGACCTAGTCCAGATTGAATACACACTGTATTAAGCTGCTACAGACACTAGCCTACTCCAAGCTAACTTCAGACTGGACTATAGTTGAACCCCAATCAGTCTCCCACTAATTCAAGGTACAGTTGTACTCCTACGCCTCTGATCCCAGCAGGATACTGCGCACTTGATTCCCTTAGCTGATCTCACCCACAACCAAGAGTTGTTGCAACCCAAAATCGCAGACTTAATAATAAACAAATCTGTCTCACACAGAAAAGTCTATCAAAGGATAAATCTGTCTCCCACAGAAAAACCCTAGGAGAACTCTCACGATCTCAAGCCAATCAAGGATTGTACTCGTAGGATAGAAGATGCAAGATCAGATCACACAACTACAATAAAAGTAGTATCGGTCTGGCTTCACAATCCCAATGAAGTCTTTAAGTCATTAACCAGGTTTTAGAGAAGAAAACCAAAGGTTAAAGGAGAATCGACTCTAGTGAGCGCACTAGTATCACACACACGTGTGGGGATTAGTTTTTCCCAATGCTAGAAGTCTCATATACATAGTCTTCAAATCAGGGTTTTTCCTTAGTTACAAAGCAATCAATATTCAACATCAGATGAAAACCTGATTTAGATTCAAGCTAATATTTCTCAACCGTTAGATCGAAAACTTAGCTTGTCACACACACTTGAGATATACGTTTACTGGGTTTGTGAAAACCGTGCCCAAACGTGTACGTGTACGTTGGTTCAACATAGTAACCCAAAAGGTCAACCATATGAGCATTTCATATTAACCTTGTTCTTCTTCACCATAACTAGTTCAATTGGCTCAAATGAACTAGTTAGAGAGTTGTTCAATTTCTATGAGATCTTATGTAACTACACAAGACACAATTGAAACAAAGATGATTCGATTCGATTGAATCGGCTCATGAACTTTATATCCACGGTTTGCATACTGCATTCCATAGTAATTTAAGTTTCATGTTCAGAGCACATCTTTAGATCATAACCTACTCAAGTACGCAAACAAGTTCGCGGACTTAAGACAACCGGCAGAGTTTTCCAAACTCAGCAGAAAATCTCGGCAAGGAGACTTCCGCCAGTTCGCGGACTAACACGCAAACGAGTTTTTGGAAAATCCCAGCAGAAATTCTCGGCAAGAAAAATTCAGTCAGTTCGCGGACTGAGTTCGCAAACTGAGTTCGCGGACTTGGAAAAGCCAATTCCTCTGGTTTCTCTCAATCAACAAAGTTCGCAAACTTCGGATTAAGGAATAGGACTTATGCACATATGTGTTTCCACACAATGCTTATATCCATCATTGGTTATATAGACCTAAACTCTCATTCCAACCATTGAAACATTCTTAGAGGACGTTATATAGTTGTTGCATTATTTCTCGTCAAAGCAATTTTCAAAGTGATTGAAACATTATGACTTTCGTCATTAGGTGAAGATAAACCCGATCAAAGCGAAACGCTTTACCAACACATGATTTCGAGATATAGATAGGCGAGATATACTCGGCTCGAAATATCAAATGTGTATGATCCAGTCTATATAGCATACGACTTTTGTCTCATAAGAAGTAGGAGATAGAAGAGATAGACTTTTGAGTGATATATATGTTCAAGTCTCCACATACCTTTTTGTTGATGAAGTTCCACGGTTCCTTGAGTAGATCTTCGACGTTGTATGATGAATTGCCATGAAGTCCTTGAGCTCAACTACACTTTTCTATCCTAGTCCGAGACTTAGCTATGTAAACTAGAAATCAAGACTCATAGTTTTGATCACTAACATTGACAAACATGATTGAGATAGCAACGCATGCGAGGTCGACCGAGCTATGATCTAACAACCTACTCAAGCTCACGGACTGGGTTCGCGGACTTAAGTTCCCGGACGGAGTTCACAAACTCCAGCAGAATTTCTCGGGACGAGAACTTCTGCCAGTTCGCGGACTTGGATCACGCCACCATTCCGGTTCTCTTGATCAACAAAGTTCGCAAAATTTGGTTCAAGGAATAAGTACTTCTACATATATGTGTTTCCACAACAATGCTTATATCCTCCAATGGTTATATAATCTAAACTCTCATTTCAATCATTGAAACATTCTTAGAGGACGTTGATATTCTATAGTTGTTATTTACAAACTATTTTTCGTCAAAGTAAGCAATTTTCAAAGTGATTGAAACTTGTCATGACTTTCGTCATTAGGTATAGATGAACTTGGCTAAAGCGAAAGCTTGCCAACAAATATTTCGAGAAATAGATAAACGAGATAAACTCGGCTCGAAATAGCAAATGTGTATAATCTAAGTCTATATAGCAGAACGACTTTTGTATCAAGATAGGAGATAAATAGACTTTTGAGTGATAGATAAGTTCAAGTCTCCACATACCTTTTAGTCGATGAAGATCCACCGGTTCCTTGAGTAGTCCTTCGTCTTGTATGATTATTTCCATGGAGTTCTTGAGCTCAACTACACTTTCTATCCTAGTCCGAGACCGTAGCTATAGTAGACTAGAAATCAAGACTTATAGTTTTGATCACTAACATTGACAAACATTCTTGAGATAGCAACGCATGCGAGTTCGACCGAGCAATGATCTAATACATCGTTCATCAGGTTTCAAAACGTTGCAGGTGCATTCATCAAGGTGAATGGCATCACACAGTATTCAAACGAGCCATCTTGTTACCATTACAGTCTTTGGTTCATCTCCTTCTGCTATGCACACTTGGTAATAACCTGAGCGCAAATCCAACTTGGTGAAAAACTTGGCCTTAGCTAATATGTCAAACAAGTCTGCCACTAGCGGAATTGGGTACTTGTTCTTCATAGTTAGCTTTTTCAAATCCCTGTAGTCGACACGCATACGAAGCGAGCCATCTTGCTTCTTTTGGAACAGAACCGGAGAACCAAATGGAGCTTTAGACGGTTGTATGTAGCCTGCCTCCGGCAGTTCAGAAATTTGCTTGCGCATCTCCTCAAGTTCCAGCGGTGACATACGATATGGTGCTTGTGCAGGCGGCCTCGCCCCTGACACCAACTCAATCATATGATCGATCCTACGCCGCGGTGGTGGCATCTTAGGAAATTCTGCAAGCATGATGTCTGCAAACTCTTCTAAGACCTCGGATATTCCATCCTCAACTTCTACTACCTTTCCTGGTTTGATCTCAACCAACACTCCTAGGAAAGTAGCCAAGCCTTGGCGCATACCTTTTTTCACCTGAATCGCAAACAAATATGGCTTAACTATCTTGTCTGGTTCACTTTTCCTCACCATAGGTACAAAATATGGGTATTGAGGATGTTGTATCAATATCCCATTTCTATGAGGTAATGGCGACGCCTTCGCCGCGCAAAAGAAATCCATGCCCAAAATCAGGTCATAATCATCCATGACCATCACTAGAAAATCTAGTTTTTCTTTCCATTCTCCAACTTGCACATCTGCATTGCGAACTTTCCCTCGACTGGCTTGTGGTTCTAAGTTAACAATTTTGATGGTGCTAGCCGCGCTAGTAATTGTTAAGTTCAATGCCATGGCAACGTCTGGATGAATGAAAGACTTAGTAGCACCTGTATCATCCATCACTAATACCCATTTTCCATTAATCTTCACATCAATGTACATCAGTCCAGAAGACATCTTTTTCTCTGTGTGTGCTTTGCTCCCTAAAAAACGACTGATGTCGCGATGTTGGCCCCTGCCAACATCATGCTGAGCCTTCCAAGCATCGTGTTGTTTATCATCAACACTTGCAGCGTCTATGGTACCCTTAGTGCAGTTCTGATATGTAGAACAACTCGTTTTACCCTTATCAAGTTGTTCTGAGGACCTCATTCGCGTATGATTATTGCTTGCGGATTGTTGAATAATGTTCACATAATGTAAACTTTTGGCGTGATCTTCGTCTCGTCCTTGCTATACCTTCGTCCCTGGATATGCCTTACACTCTCAGTGTGGATCCTTCACTTCAAATGCAATTCGCGGCAACTTTAAAAACAGCAACAAACTCAATCAGCCTTCTATATCTCAACGTGAACAGAGAGACCCTTAACCAGGGCTCTGATACCCGAATTGTCATAGGTTCGCAACACCCAAATGCAAAACCAACTTGACAATGGAAATTATGCTCCACAACACAATCTCAGCCAACTCGCACTTAGCCAACATTTCAACTTCTTGACTAATTCTCTATTCAGCCTATACTAAATAGAGGTTCTGCTCACAAATCTTCCAAGCCTTCAACCAAGTACACACACTCCGTTTGATGCATAAACATAAGCCAAAACAAGGGACAAATGCACCAACAGAACTTAGCTTTAAAACTAGGTCGTAGCCTTTTATTTATTGCACACTTAGGGTTACACACTCTTCTTGTTCTGGATTACCCAATCTCTTCACAAAATCAGGCTTATATAGCCTTACAAAATCTATAGACAAGTAAATGACTGGCAGTTACATTTTACTTTACACAAGGCAGTTAGCCAACTGTTGCTAACTTGCTAAACCGCTCTCCTAAAGCCAAACATTCCCTTCCTACCCTTTAAGAAAGCATAAAGCAACAAACTTCCGTGTAACCAACCCGAAACCATCAAGGCCATGTGCCCGACATATGTAATCTAGCCTTGTTGCATAATGATTGTGTCTGCCAGCTAGAGTAGCGCAATCATCGTTGAGCATCATTCTCCCAATGATGTAAGTGTTCTAATGTAAGTATTGCTTGCACGCCTGCACGCCTCATGCATACAGTTTACTTGACAAACTGATTTGGCATCTCTTGATGCTAAACTCGCATCTTTGGCCTATGTCCAAACCTTGTTTGGCACATGTCATTCTCTAACTGCAACTCAGACTTGCACTCCCCATATCTGACTTTGGCCAAGCCACTGATAATGCACAACAGTTGCGCATTTTTACTTGGCCACTTGACAGCCATGTCATACACATCCATATCCATACTGCAACAAAGAAATGAACTATTTTTAGCAAACAAAGGTATACCAAGTCTATAACCGAGCACTATACAAAACTGTTGTGGCCCAATTTTCTGTCCAAGCCCATCAGCTGGAATATCAAGAAGATAATCTTGTGCATGTGGAGTTTTATTGCACTTCCATGATGTTAATCTCGCCTTGACATATTGAAAAGAGACGGCATTTCCTTAATCACACCTGCAAAGTACTGAACTGCCAATGCATGCATAGGATGGGGGCATTAATGAGATTGCAAAGTAGTGACGAATCAATACCACAAACCTGGCGGAAACTGTCAAAAGCTTCTTGATATGCTGGGACCTTGACACGAATTCTTGAACCTTGTAGAATAGTCCCTTGTAAGTATAAAATCTGAGAACAAGAATCCAAATAACAATATTGCATAGTATCTAATAAAGTATAAATTCATAGGCCACCATCTCTAATGGGTAAAGAAGCAACTCTCTGTTGTAATAAACCATAACCTGGGCCATCACCAGTCACCAATTTCTGCAAGTAACTTAAAGGATAATTATTATAAACAACTTGAGCATATTTCACATAACTAGGGGCAGTGGTACGCAAAGTAAAGTAGAGTTTAGAAACACCTGTGCACCTTCTAAGCAGCAAACAATTCACTTTGTGGATCATCTAATCTATGAACTGCCTCCATTAACTAAATAGTCTTGTTCACTCTGTTAAGAACAAGCTGGCTGCAAAAAAATGTCCAAACTCACAGGACCACCAAGAAGCTTAACACCCACAGATGGTCTTCCATGTCAGCTGGGAAAACATTGACTTGCTTACTTCTCTCATCAATAAAAGGCCAGAAAAGTTCAGTTTTCTGGATGTTGAGACCAAGTCCTACAACAACACCTTCATTCTTGATGACATGGAAGGCCTTCGAAACCATCAGTGTATCTCCTATAATGGTACCATCAGCTAAATACCAGGCCTGCACGTCAAGTGTGCATTGTTGAGATATTTTTAGCACAATGGGATGCAAAGTCAAAGAGAAAGGGAGGGGACCCAAGGTATCTCCTTGTTATACACCCTGCGTATAAGACAAAATAGAATAATCATAATACAATCTTGCAGGGGAAGCATAACAGAACTCAACCCATCTAGATATACTAGGACACTTATGTCTCACTGTACACAACATGACAGATTTGTCCACCAAGTTAAAAGCATTTCTGAATTCAACTAAGAGCATGGATATGGAATTCAGATTACGTTTCTCATCTAATATTCGATTGACAGAATGCAAAATAGCCTCCCATCCACATGGTACACCCACACCAAATTGGAAATCACTCAAATAACATGTCATATCTTTACTTCCAGTTAAAGCAACAACCTTAGAAACTAACCTTCTCCATATAGTACCAACTGCAATAAGCCTAATACCACCACCAAGTGTAAGCAAGGGTGTAAGAGGTACACTAGCAATAAACATACCAAGCTGGGGAGGGAAGTTACCATCCAAAAAGAGGTTTATAATTCCGGTGATGGAGGTTAGGAGGTCGTCTGCAACAGCTGCGGCAGACCCACTGAGTACATCTAGAAAATGTTGAGCGTGAAGACCATCCCTACCACATGAAGTACCTTGGGGAAAACTTTTAATCCTGGTGAGAGCCGTATCTCTACTATAAATTGCAGCAACAACATCATTTGATGCAGTAGGTACGGAAGGCGGCGGCGCATAAGGATGCTTAAGATGCAAATCTGCCAAAGTATTATCAGATAAAGGAGCTACACCACTAGAAGTAAGAACCCTAATAGCATCAATATAAGAACCTTGGCTTAACTTTCTTCTACAAAGTCTAAGGTTGACATCTACTTGGTTGTCCTTATGAGCAGAACCCTAGGTTTTGTTGAAGTATCATGATCTACTGATAAATACAGAATCAAAGATATACAACCATCAGTGTCACGCCATTTAGCTAAAGCTTGATTTATATAAGAAACCTTTAATCTCTTACGCATACCAGACATCTCTTCATCCTTACACTTAGGAATATAATTTCTCAAAATGCATATTAGAAAAAGTAATAACTTAATCCAACAAGAAGTATCTAAAGGATTAAGTAATACTCTGTCCATTGTTTGTTTGAAAGTCCTAGAGAAACTAATCCTACATTTGATAGAAATATGTCTAATAGCGTGGAAACGAGCTTGAAAGACCTTATATAGTAAATACACATCAAGGCACTGTACATTATGAACATCATCATTTATATCATCATCATTACAAAAACTTACCTCCTCAGATGGTTTAGGTATGTCATGGATGAGAAAATCCGCACCTCTGCCATTGAAAGGAGCAGAAATTACATCACCTTCATGTGACCTGCAACACTTCTTCCAAGCTTGAGGATGCATACACTTTGTACACAGCCATATATTAAGTTGCGAAAGAGCCACCTCCCATAAAGCATATATTGTACCATTATTCTGAATTATGTCCCTGCATCTATCATATTCTGCACCATTAACAAGATGCTTATGATTGATGTGCTTAAAAAAGGAACTTCTGAATAAAGCTCTGCCCCTTATGCCATTCTTACAGCCACCAAAATCCCTGAAAGGACATTAGAAAATTATCAGCACTTTGTGAATTAGAAACCTGAGAGAGGAGGCTCAAACATTGCTCCTGACCAGCACTTGTAGCCCTAGGCATGATGTAGTGTAGAGAAGAAACGACGACCAACCGAAGTTAATTAAAGTTTTAAAGGATGGTAATGAACTTAAAATACCATACAACAAAAACTAATTAAAACCAAACAATGGAGATATTGAGGCAAAGGACTAAACCTCAACTATTACCACTTCCACTGCTTTGCTTTTCAGAGAACATATTGTGATGAATTGGAGAACAACGAAATACAAAACTCATATCCTCTTCTACAATCAACGAAATTTACAAATTCAAAAACCTCAATCATGTCGTCAAACAACAAAACCCCTCCTTCAAATCCCCAATTGAAACAAAAGGGAACCCCTTTTTGAGTTGATCGTCTTCTGCTACAACTGCTTCTCAATAAACTCTAATCCAATCTTCAAACACATAAACTACTTCCTTAAAAACACAGAAACTACTTCCTAATTCGATGAAAAAGAAAACCCTTTTTGTTACCCTCTTCTGCTGCAGCTTTCTTTAAACAAATCGCAAAAACAAATAAAAAATAAAATAAAATAAAAAATTACTAGTATATCAATTGTTGTTCTTCTCAGAGAAAAGAAGATGATGATTAATTGGAGGAATCAATACCCAATTCCCTAAGGAATACAATGGTTTGTCCTTTCCTATCACCGAGGCCTGATGAGTTCACTTGACTGAGTTGTGGGGAAAAAAACTTCTCAGTTAAGCGTGCTCGACCGAGAGTAGTCATAGGATGGGTGACCTCTCGGGAAGCTGCTGCTGGACAACCGCAGTAGTGTCGTTAAAAATCCCACACTGCTCGATAACCGCAGTGGGTAAGTGGGAACAATATCGGCATTAGTTGGGATACAACTAGGGGGTTGTTCGCTTGTGCTCGGGTGGGGGATTATGCCAGATACTTCTCTCACGGGAGATATGGAACGTCTACATTATACCGAGGCCTTTTCAGCACAATTGGCTCCAGAGTTGGCAGAAAACTCTGCAGTTAAGCGTGCTCGAGCGGGAGTAATCCAGGGATAGGTGACCATCCGGGAAGTTGCTGCTGGATTACCGCAGCGATGCCCGTTGAAAACCCCACACTGCCGGATATCTGCAGTGGCTAAGTGGAGACAATATCGGTGGAGGGACGGGTCGTTACAATATCAACTGTTGTTCTTCTCAGAGAAAAGAAGATGATGATTAATTGGAGGAATCAATACCCAATTCCCTAATCTCCTACTAGCAGACGACGAAATACACAGTCTCAAAAAACCCTAACTTGAATCTGTAAAACCCACTGTTCCAAAACCCTAATTTTCCCTCCAATCGACGAATCCCTCCACAAAACTTTCCACAAAACCCTAAATAAACAATTAAAAAGATTAACTGAGAAGAGAACCCAAAAACTTTGTTTCTACAGTCACCATAGACGTTGAAGAATGGAAGAAAACAATCGAAGAAAATTTTTGTGGTGAACGAGAGAGAAAAACAATTCAACAAAAAGAAGAAAAAAAAGACAGTGTGCGGTAGGGAGGCCGACCCAGGAAAAAAAATATTTGTAATATTTTTTATTTTTTATGGATTTTTTCTTCTTGTAATTAGATTTTCAAAATTTGGAATTCCAACTTTGTATTACATCCATTTTATTTTCAGCCCAAACACTAAACATTAAAGTAGGAAATACCAATTAGTCCTAATAATAATATATTAGAGTGAGTTTGGTTCAGTTGACCCAGTCAACTGTCTATTTTGTCCTTTTTTTAAATGTATATTATTGTTTGGTTTTAAATATTATTGTTTGGTCCTATGGTGACGTCATCAGTGATGTCGCAGTCTTTTAATAGTGGCAGAAATACCTTTTTTCTCTTTTTTCTCTCTCTTAATAAAAATAAATAAATAAATACTTAAAAGTGAAATATCTTTTGAACCACATGTCCAAAAATGACAAACTTTATATCTTCGAAAATCCCTCGAGAGAGCTTTTCAACGAGTACCATTGTTGCTATATTTAGGAGCTTTTAATTTTTACCTTATCCTTTAGCTAAAAATTAACTATAAAATGAACTAGTATACGAGTTCATTATACAAAATGAACAACTTTAATGAACTACCATACTAGCTAGTTCATTCTAAAAAGTGAACTCTTAGGATAAAATAACATATGAGTTCATTCTACAAAATGAACTGGTATAATGAACTACTATTACGAGTTCATTCTACCATATGAAATAGCATTAGGAGTTCATTCTACAATATGAACTCCTATCACGGGTTCATTCTACAATATGAACTACTATATACGAATTCATTTTATAATATGAACTACCAAATGAGCAACTATTATGAGTTTATTTTACAATATGAACTACCATACTTAATAATTATTACGAGTTCATTTTACAACATGAACTATAATAATAATGAATTACCACTGCGACTTCATTCTTCAAAATGAACTACTATTATGAGTTCATTCTACAAAATAAATTGCTAGTATATACGAGTTCATTCTACGAAATGAACTGATGGGAACTAGAATGAACTAGCATGTTCAACAATATTGTTCATTCTCATGTATGAACTACTATTATATCGAAAAAAATTAAAGTTCCGAAACATAATATAATGAGTACTCGTTGTGTAGATCTAAATTTATTGATTTTCGACTTATATTTTGAGAGATATTTTATTTTATTTTTATTTATTAATGTTAAGAAGAGAGAGAAATTAGTAGAGACAAAAAAAAACCTATCATGTATATCACATGAGGGAAAGGTTACATTAGATACTTTAATATTTTTGAATAAATAAAGACCAAACAGAACTCCCCTTTTATTTGTAGACCAAACTAACTTGGGACCACATAAAATAGGGCCAAACGATATTTTCCCCAACATTAAACTACATGCGATTCGCATTGTCTTGCATCACTAATACCGGTGTGCCAAACAGATTGTTAACGATTTAAAAAATTAAAAATGACAATGTTCCTAAAGATGTGCCAAGCGCACCCTTATAGAGTTTCTGAGGAGGAGTTCGTCTGCGGGCCTTGCTCTGGTCCTTTCGCTCACCATCTTACTCCAAAAGGATCGAGTTTCATTCACATAACGCCGATGCCCATCTATCTCAAGGATTTTGTTAGTGACAAAAACAAAAGTAAAAGATAGAAACTTCAGTGGAAATCTCAACTAATCTCACCAAGTTGTCGAAGTAAAAGGTTGTCCATTCATCTCTAAGTTAAAAAAAAAGTGGTAATTATATAATTGCCCATCATTTTCACGGGCTTCACAAATACCCTTATGACACAACAAATACACCCCTCTCAATCCAAAGCCCATCAGGGATCCATCAAGAATTTTTCAAGATTACAAATATACCCTTCATATATATTTATTAATTAAAACCAAAAATCAGTTATAGCGGAAAGAAAAACAAAAGAGAGAGAAAAGTCGATCTTCATCAGCTGAAATTTGGCAGAAAAAAAATTTCGAAAATTTTCTGTGAAATCTAGGGTTTGAATCAACAGATAATCTTCGTTTCCTTCTACTACTGAGTCCATGTTCATCAATTTAATCGTTCGAATCTTTAAATCTGAGATCTGAAAGGAGTTTCTTCATCAACAACAGAATCAACAGAAATTTCTCGATCTGTTTTTCTGCAACAAATTGGTAATGGTGATTCGTGATTGAAGATGGGTAGAAATTTATATGATATTTGCATGTATGATTTGTAGTTTCTAAATCTTCATCTTTGATTTCAGTTTTCGTATTTTCTGTTGCAAAGATCGTGATTTTGGAAGCTTGATTCTGTGTGTTTGATTCTACTGGATTGATTGGTTCATTTACATATTATTTGAATTCGAGATCGTTATTCATCTCTTAAACATGTATTATTCAATTTTTCAATCTCCGGTTCTTGATTTTGAATTTCTGTTGTTTTACTTAGATCGACTCATGATTCAATATTACGTTTATAATTCAAGAGTTTAGCTTCAATGTACTTTGCATGAACCAGTTCTCGTTTTGAATTATTCTGGAGAATTTCATAGTGTTGATGAATTATTAGGAGAATTATTTGGAGAATACTGAGTGTTGAAGAATTATTTTGAGAATACTGAGTGTTGATGAATCAGTTTTGGTATAATTAGAAGTTAGAAGTTAGTGTAATCAATTATAAGTTAGAAGTTAGTGTTGATAAACTCATTTTACATATCTAACATTCGACGTTGAATATAAATTTCACTTGGGGCCTGATGTGCGACGTAATTTGAATTTGTAGCTTAGGTTAGGTTTAGGCTTTTTCTTATGGTTTGCAGTGAATTTTTTTACATGGAGCATGTATGTTCATGTAGTATTTCATGTTGCAGGTTCACATTTGCACCGATTGCATACTAATCCGATGCGGAGTAACATATATGATACTCTTTATGCTGTTTTTTTGTAGCAAAATCTTGGTTGTTGACATAAATTTTTCATTGTTGACACTGAAAATTTGTACAATATCCAGATTATTTGTATCAATATCGGTTGTTGATGCAGGTTTGTTGTGTCAACTTTCATTGTTGATGGAAATAACCTGGATAATTTTCTGATTATGGTTGTTGACAGATGTTTTATTGGATCAACATTGGTTGTTGATGCAGGTTTGTTGTATCAACTTTCATTGTTGATGCAGATAACCTGGATAATTTTCTGATTATGGTTGTTGACAGATGTTTTATTAGATCAACATTGTTTGTTGATGCAGGTTTGTTGGATCAACTTTCATTGTTGATGCAAATAACCTGGATAATTTTATGATTATGGTTGTTGACATATGTTTTTATTGGATCAACATTGGTTGTTGAAAGATTATGGTGTCAACATTGGTTTGTTGATCCCAATTTTTTTTTTAGTTTATGTTTTATTAGTTCAGTTGATCTGTTATGATTGTTGCAGGCCAAAGATGGTTGTTGCAGAGTTCACATTTTGCAATTTGACCGTCTCTCATGTTGTTTCGGAATCAACTACTGTCAGCGAGATTATTAGTGTGGTGAAACAATACTTTCCTTATGTCCTTGAGGACCTCTTATTTTTTGATTACACTGTAGATGGAATTTCACATGTCGTTAATCACAATTTGGAATTGATGTTTTTCATTCACTACTGCATCTCAAAATGGATTGATGTGTGGAAGCTTAACATCCAGTTTAAGATTTGCGTTGATTCTGTTCCTTCTTCTTCTTCTGTTGCTCCTTCTTCATCATCATCAAGTTGTGTTTCAAACAACGAGGTGGCTGTTGTAGAAGACTTGACGAATGATTCATTTTTTATCAAAAGGGTCCCCAAGAAGTCAGATGCTTGGGCCAACATCTTAACCGGAGTAGGGAAAGTTTTTGAAAGTGTTAAAGATTGTCGTTATACTATTAAGAAATATGAAGTTCAGAGTGGTTACAAAACTTTCATACTTAAGAGTGACCAGAAACGATACAATGTGGAGTGTAAGAATCAGGCAAGTGATAATTGTTTCTGGAGGTTTCATGCCTCTCTCGTTGCCAATACTAAAGGTGTGTTTAAGTGCAAGACGTTTCACGGAGAGCATTCATGTGATTTAGCTCGTTCTGATCCATCAAAAGTCAGAATGACGAAGTCTTTTCTGAAGGGTATCTTAATAGATGATTATCGAGCATCAAAGAAGAAGAAGACTGCAGCTGATGTCAAAGATCTGCTCCATCTGGAATATGGTGTTGATCTCACGTATAGTCAGGCATACCATGGTTTACAGTTCACTAAAGAGTGTCTTTAGGGTGATGACATCAAGTCCTATTCAGACTTTGTTTGGTATAAAGAATCAATTGAACGTTATAATCCTGGAAGCGTCGTAAAGTTTGAGTATGATGGTGCAACAAAGCAGTTCCAAAAGTTTTTTGTTTCTTTCGAAGCTTCCATTACTGGTTTCAATAATTACTGTCGTCCGATGTTATTTATTGATTATACTTTTCTCACTGGAAAGTTTAAGGGTGGTCTTATGGTTGCTTGCTGGAAAACTGGTAACCAAGGTATGATTTTTAATCTTTTTTCACTTTTTTAATTATTAAGTGTTTCAACTTTGGTTGTTGAATTACACAATATAGTCTGATATGTCCCTGGATTTCAATTCTATGGATCACATAACTTTTGTTCATCCCATAAATTTTGTTGTTGATCCCATAATTTTTGTTGTCGGTCCATTATTTTAATTGTTGATCCCATAACTTTTTTGTTGATCCCATAATTTCAGTTGTTGATCCCATTTTTTTGTATCGACTTTTGTTGTTGGTCCATAATTTCAATTGTTGATCCCATAACTTTTGTTGTTGATCCCATAATTCCAGTTGTTGATTACATAACTTTTTCTTGTTGATCCCATAATTCTTGTTGTTGATCCCATAATTTTTGTTGTTCACCCCATAACTTGTTCATGGATTTCAGTTTTTATGAGTCACTTTTTGAATCTTTTTTTTTTTTTTTTTTTTTTGTAGAGATCTATCCAGCTGCATTTGGAATTGTACCTTGCAAAAATTGTGAGAGTTGGGAATGGTTCTTAACCAATTTGAAGGGTATTATCAATGAAGATCGTCCACTGACCATCATATCAGATCGTGGATCTGGTCTTTTGAAGCATGTCCCTATTATCTTCCCAGACACTCACCATTCCTATTGTTTGTACCACATGAAAGGGAATATTCCTGTTCCAAAGGGCAAGAGTAGGCAAACTGCTGTGAAGTTGTTTGAAGAGTGCTACACTACGTTAACAAAGGAGAAATTTTATGCTGCTGCAAAGACTATGAGCAATCTGAAGTTGGATTCAGTTATTGATTGGATGATAAAGATTTCATTCCAGAACTGGGCTGCTCATGCATTTCTAGGAGAAAGATTTGGTGAGAACACATTGAACATTGCTGAGAGTTTTAACAATGTGATTAAGCATGATAAGCGGCTTCCAGCACTTGAGCAGAACTATAAGAGTTTAGTGGAATCTAGTAAGTGGACTGCAAAGCTTACTCCTCGGATGCAGGCTAGGCTCAACAAGAGAGTGACTGACTGCCGTTTTTACAAGTTCCGAAGATAAAGTGATAAAGTTTTTGAGATCATTTATCCTACTGGAAAGCACATAGTCGACTTGGATGCTAAGACATGCACTTGCAATTGGTGGCAGAAGCATAGTTTCCCTTGCACCCACTCGATGAAAGCGATGTTGCAGATTAGAGAAGATGAACCTTATTAGTACATCATTTCGTATTATACGACTGAGTACTATAGAGATTTGTATGCTCGTCTTATCTATCCTATTCCCGACAGTGAAAGCCGCCTAAAATTTCTGAGGATGGTTATGTCTTGCTTCCCAATGGTGGTCGAGCATCAGCTGGAAGGCCAACTACTGCAAGGTACAGGGGTTCTCGAGAGAAAGTTCGCAAAAAAAAGGAAGTGTGGTCAGTGTGGGAGACTTGCATTGTACAACCGTCGTAGATATCGCAGAGCTCCTTTGGCTCCTCGTGGGCCAGTGTTCCGCAAGGAGTCTAATTCAAGGATGATCAACTTTTTGAGGAGGATGTTGTTCTGAAGTTTTTGTGAATGCTTTTCTATTTTTCTGAACTGCTTTTTTATGACATACATTTTGTTCTGTTTATGTTACCTTGGATGTTAGTTCTTTTTATGCTTTCCTATTTTTCTTGTTGGATTTGTTGTGTTTTTAATGACATACATTCTGTTTTATTTGTTTATGAATGTTATTCTTGTCAGTTTATGTCAGTTTGCAGGTTCCAGGTTTACTGGTTTTTACAGGAAAAAGTACTATGTAAACAGTATCAACATATCATTGTTGATCCAAATCATGGGATCAACTTCCATTGTTGATCCCTCATTACTGGATCAACTTCCACTGTTGATGCTCAATAAAAAGAAACAAATTGCATGGTTTTTTCTCTATGCACAAGTTAACTCCATTAGCCGTGCATACCTGCAATCTTTACTACCAACATTCATTCACTTGATAAGAAACCAATCACTTATTCATTCATTTTTTTTGACCCATTGATTTTTGGGATCAACTCTCATTGTTGATCCTATTCATGGATCAACTTCCATTGTTGATGCTCAATAAAAAGAAAAAAAATTGCATGGTTTTATCTATATATACAAGTTAACTCCATTAGTTGTGCATACCTACAATCTTTACTGCCAACATTCATTCACTTGATAAAAAACCATTCATTCAATGTTTTATAGATGGATAGAAATCAGAAAACCAAACTAATACTAATATTAATTCATAACAAACCATTACTAAACACATCATCCAAATTGTTTCAGAACATAAACAGACTTGCAGATATTTCTTTACAGTAACTAAGATGTCTTTTCAAACCAACTTCCAATGAGAAGACCTACATTTTACTTACCAGGATATGTTAAACTACACCTAAGATGTTTCTTATGTCATAGCATGAACAGTATGTTGCACTAATCTAATGGTTCAACAGAGTCTTTCAAATTGATTATCTCTTTGACTGAGTCGGTAAGTTGTTGTGCTTCCTTAATCTCTTCGACTGAGTCGGTAAGTTGTTGTACTTCCTTATCTTCTTCAGGTGTGTCAGTAATTTCGAAAACTGGTTTCCATGCATCAAATTCCCCCAGCATTCTGGCAGCCATCTTTACTCTCTTTCTGTTTATCTTGTCATGGTATTCGACGCTCTTATCATTTAGATCCCAGCAGTGTCCACGCTTCACCAAACACTTCATGAATAAGCAAATGTGGATTGCACAGTCCAACCCTTTTTGTTGTGGTACCTGGTAGTGCTTAAAATGTGTACTTACTAGTTCACCTGTCTCAACATATGTTTTTCCCATTTTGTTCAGGACATCATTCAATGGTTGTACCATGACAGAGTATTGGTGGTTGTATCCTTTGTTGTGATGTATGGTGTTGAAAATTAACCATCTTCCACCTATTAACGCAACCAGCACCCAATGGAATGGTCTCTTTTCCCTGTCTTGGAGACACATTGGTATGAGCAGGTACGTGTCATCGCCATTCACTGCGTAATTCTCCCTTACCTGAGCTATAATCCCACATTCCTCCACTTTTGTGGCATCATCTTTGGTAGATATTGTGCCCCTCAACAGTTGTTGCATCATATTCTTGACATTAGTTTGTTTTTCATATTAGATAACAACAAGTATATCATTTATTTTTGTACTATAAAACTAACAATAATTCATTCATTCATTCATGTATACTTGAACCATCCCTAGCACACTAAATTTAAATTGTTTCATCTCACCTAAATAAGATGTCAACTACGATAATATAGACCTAAATAAGTTAATGTAACAAGTTATTGAAAAGACAGATTAAGAGTTTTCGTTACTTACATAAGCATTTGTAGACTGAATCAAGTGATTTTTCCCATAGTAGTTCGGCTTACTTGGATTTTGCATCTTTGATTGCAGAAAGTTGATGTAGTAATCAACAATCTCGCTGTTAATGCTTTGGTCATCCATTAGATCTTGGATATGCTTTCCATAGACGATCTCTTCCACGTCATTGTTGAAATAAAAGCTACATGCTTTGTCACTTCATTTTTCGAATGAAAGTATTATTATCATGACATAACATATTAGAAATTCTAACTGTAACTTGGATTACAATCGTTTTTCGCAGATGTTCCATGGCATCAACTTTAATTGTTTACACCTATGAATAAACAGGAAAGTTGTTACAGAGTTACATACCTTTCTGTCGCTTTCTCAAAGAATGGACGAAGGACCTTTTCTTCTTCCTCTGTGCAGGATTTCCATATTTTGAGTTTTTCTGGCTTCATAATCTTTGTTGTCTCAGGTGGCTTCACATTAATGTAATCGTCGAGGTCGATTATTTGTCGGTTCTTCAACACCACCACCCCTTCTTCTTCTTCTTCTTCTTCTTATTTCCCTTTTCCCCTTTCTTCCCCTTGTTTGCCTGCTTCGTTTTCGCTTTACCTTGAGGTGTGTATTTTTGCGGCGCCTTCCTTGACCTTGTTTTATTCTTCACTACTTTTTCAATAGCATCGCACTGATTCCTTTGGATCTGCGTCGCTTCAGAATCATCGTCTTAGGTGGTGTTCCATTCTTCCTCTTCAGTTGGCCCATCAATTTCATTTACTTTGCGTATCACTTTAAGCCCTTCCAATACATCCTTGTCATCTGCAGCTGCAGAATCACCCTCTTCCGTTTATTGTGTAGGAGTATATTCCGTTTGTTGTGTAGGAGCATATTTCATCTGCTATGTAGGACTATCAAATATTCCGGCAGTGATCACACTGAAGCTTGGGGTAGTACCTGTAGGGAAATAATTCGATTAGATTAACATGAAACATTCTTATGTTTATGTAGATTGTTAGAGCACTGCTCGGTCGAACTCGCATGTGTTGCTATCTCAAGCATGTTTGTCAATATTAGTGATCAAAACTATAAGTCTTGATTTCTAGTCTACTATTAGCTAAGTCTCGGACTAGGATAAAAAGTGTAGTCGAGCTCTAGAATCCATGGCGATCATCATACAAAGACGAAAAACTACTCAAGGAACTGGTGGAACTTCATCGACTAAAAGGTATGTGGAGACTTGAACTTATCTATCACTCAAAAGTCTATCTACTCTATCTCCAATCTTGAGACAAAAGTCGTATTGCTATATATACTATGATTATACACATTTGTTATTTCGAGTCGAGTTTATATCGCTTATCTATTTTTCGAAATATGTGTAGGTAAGCTTTCGCTTTGGCCAAGTTCATCTTTATTAGTGATAGAAGTCATATTAGTTTCAATTACTTGAAAATCGCTTTGACGAAAAATAGCTTGTGAATAACAACTAATAACATCCTCTAAGAATGTTTCAATGATTGAAATGAGAGTTTAGAATATAACCTTGAAAGGATATAAATATTGTGTGATAACTCATACGTGTGTAAGTCCTTATTCCTTGAACCAAAGTATGCGTACTTTGCTGCTCAGGAAAATCGGAACTGAAGTCCGCGTACCAGTACGCGCACTGTCGGAAGTTCACATCCCGTGAATTTCTGCCGGAGTTTGTGAACTGAAAAAAAAAACTCATTCCGGGTACTTAAGTCCGCGTAACAGTATGCGTACTTAAGTGGGTTAGTTTCTAAAAACGATTATTCGTGAACTTAAACTTATATAAACTAAGAAATGCATACTTGCAAAACGTGGCTATAAAGTTCATGAATTGATTCGAGTGAATCAAATCATTTTTGATTTGATTGTGTCTTATACACTTCTATGATTTCTAAGCAATTGAACAACTCTCTAACTAGTTCTCTTGAGTCATTTGAACTAGTTATGGTTAAGATGAATATGGTTGATATGAAAGTGCTCATATGGCTAACCATTTGGTTAACTACTGTTGAACCAACCAAATGTACATGTTTGGGTACGGTTACATAAACCTAAATAAACATGCATTTTATTTGTGTGTAACAAGCTAAGTTCGATCTAACGGTTGATAGATATTAGCTTGAATAAAATCAGGTTTTCATCTAACAGTGAATATTGAATGCTTTGTTACTAAGCTAATATTGATTGCAAACCCTGATTTGAAAGACTATATAAAGGAGAACTCTAGTAACTGGGAAACCAAATCCCCACACCTCTTGTGTGATACTAGTTGTATTAGCTAGAGTCGATTCTTCTTTAACCTTAGGTTTTTATCGAGACCTTGTAGGTTAACGACTTGAAGACTTCATTGGGATTGTGAAGCCAGACCCAACTATTTTCTCTGTAGTTAAGTGATCTGATCTTGCTATTTCTATCGTATTTGAGTACAATCGTAAGATTGGCTTGAGATTAATTTCTCCGATAGGAAAGATAGAAAAGTAGTCACAAACACCTTCGTCTCATCGTTTGTGATTTCACAATATCTTGTTTCGCTAGTCGATTAATATTATTGTGAGGTGATTGATAATTCTAGGTTGTTCTTCGGGAATATAAGTCCGGGTTATCAATTGGTTCCTGTTCACCTTGATTTATCAAAAGACGGAACAAAAACTCGTAGGTATTTCTATGGGAGACAGATTTATCTATTACCGTAGACTTTTCTGTGTGATACAGATTTGTTTATTAAAGTCTTCGACTTTGGGTCGTGGCAACTCTTAGTTTTGGGTGAAATCAGCTAAGAGAATCAAGTGCGTAGTATCCTGCTGGGATCAGAGACGTAAGGAGCGCAACTGTACCTTGGATCAGTGTGAGATTGATTGGGGTTCAACTACAGTCCAGATCGAAGTTAGTTTGTAGTAGGATAGTGTCTGTAGCGGCTTAATACAGTGTGTGTTCAATCTGGACTAGGTCCCGGGGTTTTTTCTGCAGTTGCGGTTTCCTCATTAACAAAACTTCTGGTGTCTGTGTGATTTCTTTTCCGCATTATATTTTGTTATATAATTGAAATATCACAGGTTGTGCGTTGAATCAATCAATTGGGAAATACAACCTTTGGTTGTTGATTGATATTGACCGATCCTTGAACATTGGTCTTTGGTACCGTTCAAGTGATTTCTCTTGTATTCAGTTAGACTCGCAGGTTTCTATTTGCTTGATTACGTATTGAATCGAGAAAGTGAGATATAACTCTTTGGTATACTTTTAATAAGATTGAGTCTGACTGTCTAGTTGATTCTCTTAAAAATATATTGGAGTATGTCCATACAGATTGCTACGCGAAATATTGGGTGTGGTTGTTAGACCCCCGCTTTTTCAGTTGGTATCAGAGCAGGAAAACACGTTTAAAGACCTTATAAGTCTGTGTTTGTAGCGATCTGACTCTATGGACAGGAATTCTATCTCCATAAACGTACCACCAGTCTTCGATGGCTCAAACTACTTATGGTGGAAAATCGATATGCGTGCTTTTCTTCAAGCTCGTGATTTTCAAACATGGGTACGTGTTGTTAATGGTATGATCCTCTGGTTAATACAAAAGGCGATGTATCTATACCTAAGGATATTGGTAGATATAGTCCGAAATCCTTGTTGCAAAGCAAAACTCTGACGACTTAAATGTTATCATACATGCCATTACCCCGGATCTTCAACACCATGTGACTACGTGCACAATGTGTAAAGAAGCCTGGTATATCTAATTAGAAACCGTATTTAAAGGAAATACCAGTGAGAAAGAAGTTAGGCTTCAAAACCTAAATTATGATTGGGAAAACCTTCGTATGGCAAAAGAATAAACATTTGATGAGTTTAATCATAGAGTGTCTGAAATTATTAATGCATCTTTTGCATTGGGTAAGACTATTCCTGAAAAGGACATTGTGATGAAAATTTTCAGATCGCTGCCATCCAAATACGATTCTGAGAAGCATGCCATCGTTGAAGGAAATAATCTCGTAACACTATCAAGAAATACTCTGGTTGGGAAGTTAAAGATCTTTGATCATGAGTATACGTCCAAGTCTAGTAAGGATGTTGCTTTTAAAGCACTAAGGAACACTAATTTACTTGATAAAAGTAAAAGTGTTTGTATCTCTGTAGATGATTTTTCTGAGGCTGATTCATCAGATGAAGATCTTGACAAGTCAGTCTCGTTGATCACAAGACAGTTTAGAGATCTTCTTTTGAAGAGAAGTAAACGGTTCTCCACATATAAAATCCAGGTCATCGGATAAACCCCATAATCGTGTTCCTCCTAAAAATAGGGATAATGATGAAACTGATGACGAGGATATGCCTCAGTGCTTTAAGTGTAAAGGTTTTGGTCATTTTTCAAATGAGTGTCCAAATCAAAAGAAATACACTGGGAACAAAGGTCTTGCTGCAACTCTTGATGAAATGTCTGACAACTATGATTCTAATGAAGACGAAAAATCAAGTGTTGCACTTCTTTGTGATAATATTGATTTTGATAATTGTAGCAATACAACATCAATCTTGATATTATTTCAGAAGAAAACTCAGCCAATCTGGAAAATAAAATTGACCCTCCTATTGGAAACTCTTTGTGTAATGTTTCAGGTTCCACTATGTGTCTAGCAGCTTTCACATCTCAGATGCATGAATTATATCAAAGTTTGACGTGCTCATATTGTTCACTCAAAGGTCATGAACTATCAAAGTGTTACAAGTATAAACACAAATTGAGGCATGTCAACAAACTTCAACGAAGAGCAAATCGATTATCAAACAAGCTCAAACTTGCTCAAAAGACCGCTTAGGTATGTAAGATTCTATCTTCTTCTAAGAAGTTAGTTTTCAAGGACAAAATAAGACCATTTGAAAGAAAGTTGTGGTCTAAGAAGTATGAGAAACAAGGTTCTACGAATTCCGAATAAATAGGGATATGATGGACAAATTAGTGTTCATCCCAGCACAACTTAAACTGTGTTGGTAAGTGCATCTTGTCTCATGTGCATGATTAAAAAGAGACAAGATTTTTCATACCTCAGGCTTTAAGAAAAGAAAATTCTATAGTTGTCTTGATATTTTTCTTTTGTTAAACAAGGTCTGGAATTCACGTTTCTTTTCACATCTAATAGATTTTGGAAAGAACTTCCCTATTTAGTCAATAAAAAGAAGGTTAAAATAGACAATTCTTCCTTTTATAGGGTTGAGATTTGTGTGTCCATGAACCTATGTGTTTATAGGTTTCGTAACCCTACATATCTTTTCCTTCTCTAAAACTCTTTTCAATCAAAGACTGCTTGTTGAGCTTATTTTGTGATTTCCTCTCATAAACTCATACGCATATGGCTACTCCAAGCATCGTGTCTTCTAATGGAAAAGATGTTAATATGATCGTTAAGCCATCAATCATGAAGGAAAAAGAAAAATCTCTGATACCTTCAACTTTGAAAAGAAAAAGAAGGAATGTGAGGAAGCCAAGTGTTGTTCCTTCAAATTCTCAGAAGTTTTCTGATGTTCTTGAAGAGTTGAAGGAGACAAGGAAGGAGATTCAACAAATAAAGTCTTTTGTTTTAAGAACTCTTGAAATTTAGAAGTCCCTGGTTCGACATCTCCAGCCTAGAAGATTTGTCGGAATTGACTCTTTTCTTCACGAACCATATGTACCCATGGTTGTTGACGACAAGAAGTTTGGGGACGATAAAGAATTTTTCAGATGACTCAATGTCTAGTAAATCTTCTTATGATAATTTTATTCTTGTGTTTTTTAGGAAGAATAACTAGAGTTTGGAATGGCCATTATTGTGATTACACATAGCTATGTCCAACGTTTTCATCTTCATTGTTTTTAGGTTTATTTATTTAAATTCTAAAGTTTTTTGGAGGATGATTTTTGCAGTATTAATCTTTACGGTTTTATATATTGCTATTTGTTATGGGATATGTGTGTTTGTGTCCGTGAACTATGATTGTCCCATACTTTGTCAAAAGTTAAGTCTTTCACATGTCGATATGCAAGCATTGATAAAAGAATGAATGAACTGTTGACATTACAAAAGTTAAGCTTATTGTATGTCATTATCCAAATATTGATGGAAGATAGGATGAACTTTTGTTTACGAGGATTATGTCTATTGTATGTCATTGTGCAAATAGTGATGGAAGATATAATGAATCCCTGTCTATTCCGCAATATTGATCTTCCCTGATCCATATTTTTATGTATATACTGTGAGGCTCCATAAGTTCTCTTATGTTGAGCATTTCCGATTAAATTAATCATGGTTTTTCTTGTGGATAATTTAATTGACGATTTTGGATTCAAATTCATATTCGTATGTGATTTGTTATGTCCAAAGAAATCCTTCTTTTCTTGTGAAAGTAAGGTCGTTCTTGTTGTTCTTTCGGGAATGACATTTTATGGGGGAGAGTTCTTAATTGAACTTGTGCTTAATTGCCAAATCTTTGTAGGGAGTGCGGTTGTGGAATACTATAGGGGTTATCTTGTATCTTTATAAACTCCTTGATGAATTCATTTAGCTTCGGCTATATGATGACATCTAAAAAGTTGATATGTGCTTTATTTTGGTCATGAAATGTCTCTATGGAAATTTCATTAGGATCCCACTAGTTTTTGTACCTTTGCCAATTTTATTGAAAAAAACGGAGAGAATTAATGTGTAGTTCACACTACAAATACATATGGTTTTCGGATCATTATGTAAGGGGAGTGGTTTCCATGTGAGATGGAGTATTGACTAAGGGGGAGAGATACATATCACCATAGTATTGTTCTCGAAGTTGTGATACAATTGAACTTTGATGTTGTGTAATAATACTATGACATTGTGTAACAATGATTGCGAACTCTTGTTTTCTCATTGTTATAGCTAGGGATTTTCAATAACGATGATGCTAAACTTACAACCTTTGGAATCATTGGAGTACTTGGAAGTGACGAAGATTTTGAGTAATGTTGAAGAACCAAGGAGATCATGCATGTGGAAGAGAAGCTATAAAAGTTTATTTATTTATATTGTATTCCATATGTATTGATAGTTTTGTCAGTAAAATTGACAAAGGGGGAGATTGTTAGAGCACTGCTCGGTCGAACTCGCATGCGTTGCTATCTCAAGCATGTTTGTCAATATTAGTGATCAAAACTATAATTCTTGATTTCTAGTCTACTATTAGCTAAGTCTCGGACTAGGATAGAAAGTGTAGTTGAGCTCTAGACTCCATGGCGATCATCATACAAAGACGAAGAACTACTCAAGGAACTGGTGGAACTTCATCGACTAAAAGGTATGTGGAGACTTGAACTTATCTATCACTCAAAAGTCTATCTACTCTATCTCCTATCTTGAGACAAAAATCGTATTGCTATATAGACTATCATTATACACATTTGCTATTTCGACCCGAGTTTATCTCGCTTATCTATTTCTCGAAATATGTGTTGGTAAGCTTTCGCTTTGGCCAAGTTCATCTTTACTAGTGACGAAAGTCATATTAGTTTCAATTACTTGAAAATCGCTTTGACGAAAAATAGCTTGTGAACAAAAACTATATAAGGTCCTCTAAGAATGTTTCAATGATTGAAATGAGAGTTTAGAATATAACCTTGAAAGGATATAAATATTGTGTCATAACTCAGACGTGTGTAAGTCCTTATTCCTTGAACCAAAGCATGCGTAATTTGGTGCTCAAGAAAACCAGAACTGAAGTCTGCGTACCAGTACGCGCGTTGTCGGAAGTTCACATCCCGTGAATTTCTACTGGAGTTTGTGAACTGAAAACAAACTTATTCCAGGTACTTAAGTCTGTGTACCAGTATGCGTACTTAAGTGGGTTAGTTTCTAAAAACGATTATTCGTGAACTTAAACTTATATAAACTAAGGAATGCATACTTGCAAACCGTGGCTATAAAGTTCATGAATTGATTCAAGTGAATCAAATCGTTTTTGCTTCGATTGTGTCTTATATACTTCTATGAGATCTAAGCAATTGAACAACTTTCTAACTAGTTCTCTTGAGTCATTTGAACTAGTTATGGTTAAGATGAATATGGTTGATATGAAAGTGTTCATATGGCTAACCATTTGGTTAACTACTGTTGAACCAACTAAATGTACATGTTTTGGTACTGTTACACAAACCTAAATAAACGTGCATTTCATTTGTGTGTAACAAGCTAAGTTCGATCTAACGGTTGAAAGATATTATCTTGAATCTAATCAGGTTTTCATCTAACGGTGAATATTGAATGCTTTGTTACTAAGCTAACATTGATTGAAAAGCCCGATTTGAAAGACTATATAAAGGAGAACTCTAGCAACTAGGAAACCTAATCCCCAACACCTCATGTGTGATACTAGTTGTATTAGCTAGAGTCGATTCTCCTTTAACCTTAGGTTTCTATAAAGACCCTGTAGGTTAACGACTTGAAGACTTCATTGGGATTTTGAAGCCAGACCCAACTATTTTCTCTGTAGTTGCGTGATCTGATCTTGTTGTTTCTATCGTATTTGAGTACAATCGTAAGATTGGCTTGAGATTAATTTCTCCGATGGGCAAGATAGAAAAGTAGTCACAAACACCTTCGTCTCAATCGTTTGTGATTCCACAATATCTTGTTTCGTTAGTCGATTAAGATTATTGTGAGGTGATTGATAATTCTAGATGTTCTTCGGGAATATAAGTCCGGGTTATCAATTGGTTCATGTTCACCTTGATTTATCAAAAGACGGAACAAAAAATCGTAGGTATTTCTTGGGAGACATATTTATCTATTACTGTAGACTTTTCTGTGTGATACAAATTTGTTTATTAAAGTCTTTGACTATGGTTCGTAGCAACTCTAAGTTGTGGGTGAGATCATCTAAGGGAATCAAGTGCGTAGTATCCTGCTGGGCTCAGAGACGTAAGGAGCGCAACTGTACCTTGGATCAGTGCGAGATTGATTGGGGTTCAACTACAGTCCATACCGAAGTTAGTTTGTAGTAGGCTAGTGTCTGTAGCGGCTTAATACAGTGTGTGTTCAATCTGGGCCAGGTCCCGGGGTTTTTCTGCATTTGTGGTTTCCTCGTTAAATTCTTTTCCGCATTATATTTTTTTATATAATTGAAATATCACAGGTTGTGCGTTGAATCGATCAATTGGTAAATCCAACCTTTGATTATTGATTGATCCTTGAACATTGGTCTTTGGTACCGTTCAAGTAATTTCTCTTGAATTCAATTAGACTCGTAGATTTATATTTGCTTGAGTAAGTATTGAATCGAGAAAGTGAGATATAACTCTTTGGTATACTTTTAATAAGATTGAGTCTGACTGTCTAGTTGATTCTCTTAAAAATATATTGGATGTGGTTGTTAGACCCCCGCTTTTTCAATTGGTATCAGAGCAGTCTAACACGTTTAAAGACCTTATAAGTCTGTGTTTGTAGCGATCTGATTCTATGGACGGGAATTCTATCTCCATAAATGTACCACCAGTCTTCGATGGCTCAAACTACTTATGGTGGAAAATTCCTATGCGTGCTTTTCTTCAATCTCGTGATTTTCAAACATGGACACGTGTTGTTAATGGTATGATCCTCCGGTTAATACAAAAGGCGATGTGTCTATACCTAAGGATATTGTTAGATATAGTCCGGAAGAAATCCTTGCTGCAAAGAAAAACTATGACGTCTTAAATGTTATCATAATGCCATTACCCCAGATCTTCAGCACCATGTGACTACGTGCACAAATTCTAAAGAAGCCTTGGATATCTTAAAAACTGTATGTGAAGGAAATACCAGTGAGAAAGAAGCTAGGCTTCAAAACCTAAATTCTGATTGGGAAAACCTTCGTATGGCAGATGAAGAAACATTTGATAATTTAATCACAAAGTGTCTGAAATTGTTAATGATTCTTTTACATTGGGTAAGACTATTCCTGAAAAGGACATTGTGATGAAAATTCTCAGATCGCTGCCATCCAAATACGATTCTAAGAAGCATGCCATCGTTGAAGGAAATAATCTCGTAACACTATCCAGGAATACCCTGGTTGGGAAGTTAAAGATCTTTGATCATGATCATACGTCCAAGTCTAGTAAGGATGTTGCTTTTAAAGCACTAAAGATCACTAATTTACTTGATAAAAGTAGAAGTGTTTGCATCTCTGAAGATGATTTTTCTGAGGCTGATTCATCAGATGAAGATCTTGACGAGTTAGTCGCGTTGATCACAACACAGTTTATAGATCTTCTTTTGAAGAGAAGTAAACGGTTCTCCAGAGATAAATCCAGGTCATCGGATAAACCCCATAATCGTGTTCCTCCTAAAAATAGGGATAATGATGAAACTGATGACGAGGATATGCCTCAGTGTTATAGCATAGCTCAGTCGACCTCGCATGCGTTGCTATCTCAAGCATGTTTGTCAATGTTAGTGATCAAAACTATGAGTCTTGATTTCTAGTCTACATAGCTAAGTCTCGGACTATGATAGAAAAGTGTAGTTGAGCTCAAGGACTTCATGGAAATTCATCATACAACGACGAAGATCTACTCAAGAAACCGTGGAACTTCATCAACAAAAATGTATGTGGAGATTTGAACTTATCTATCACCCAAAAGTCAATCTCTTCTATATCCTACTTCTTATGAGACAAAATTCGTATGCTATATAGACTGGATCATACACATTTGATATTTCGAGCCGAGTATATCTCGCCTATCTATATCTCGAAATTATGTGTTGGTAAAGCGTTACACTTTGATCGGGTTTATCTTCACCTAATGACGAAAGTCATAATGTTTCAATCACTTTGAAAATCGCTTTGACGAGAAATAGTGTAACAACTATATAACGTCCTCTAAGAATGTTTGAATGGTTGGAATGAGAGTTTAGGTCTATATAACCAATGATGGATATAAGCATTGTGTGGAAACACATATGTGCATAAGTCCTATTATTTAATCCTAAGTTTGCGAACTTTGTTTATTGAGAGAAACCAGAGGAATTGTCTTTGCCAAGTCCACGAACTCAGTTTGCGAACTTAGTCCGTGAACTGACGGAAGTTCTCTTGCCGAGAATTTCTGTTGGGATTTTCCAAAAACTGGTTTGCGTGTTTAGTCTGCGAACCTAGTCCGCGAACTGGCGGAAGTCTCCTTGCCGAGATTTTCTACTGAGTTTGGAAAACTCTACCTGTTGTCTTAAGTCCGCGAACTTGTTTGCGTACTTGAGTGGGTTATGATCTAAAGATGTGCTCTGAACATGAAACTTAAATTACTAAGGAATACAGTATGCAAACCGTGGCTATAAAGTTCATGAGCCGATTCAATCGAATCGAATCATCTTTGTTTCAATTGTGTCTTGTGTAGTTACATAAGATCTCATAGCAATTGAAAAACTCTCTAACTAGTTCATTTGAGCCAATTGAAATAGTTATGGTGAAGAAGAACAAGGTTAATATGAAATGCTCATATGGTTGACCTTTTGGGTTACTATGTTGAACCAACATACACGTACATGTTTGGGCACGGTTTTCACAAACCCAGTAAACGTATATCTAAAGTGTGTGTGTGACAAGCTAAGTTTTCGATCTAACGGTTGAGAAATATTATCTTGAATCTAAATCAGGTTTTCATCTAACGGTGAATATTGATTGCTTTGTAACTAAGGCAAAATCCTGATTTAAAGACTATATATATGAGACATCTAGAATTGGGCAAAACTAATCCCCACACGTCTATGTGATACTAGTGCGCTCGCTAGAGTCGATTCTCCTATTACCTTTGGTTTTCTTCTCTAAAACCATGTTAACGCCTTAAAGACTTCTAAGTCCCATCATATAAATCCAGTTGTTCATAACTGTTCTCAAAGCACTATGTCATCAGATGGAAAGGATGTCAACATGATTGTTAAGCCATCAATCAAGGAAAAAGAAAAATCTCCTGTTACTAAGTCCTTGAAAAGAAAAAGAAGGAATACAAGAAAACCCAGGGCTGTTCCTTCTAACTCTCAGAAGTTTTCCGATGTTCTTGATGAGTTAAAGGGAATAAGAAGGGAGATTTGTGAAATAAAGACTTTCGTGTCTAAATCCTTGGAAATTCAGAGGACCCTAATTCGACATCTTCAGCCAAGACCATATCGTGGGTATTGATACTTATCTCTGTGAACCTTATGTCCTGATGGATGTCGATAACAAGGAGCTCGAGAATGATAAAGAATTTCTCAAAGGAATTGTTGCCTAGCATCTTCTTTTTGGAGTAGTTGGAAGAATAACTAGCGTTTTCAATAGCGAAGATTGTGCTACACATAGCTATTTTGTTTTCATCTTCTTATGTTTATTTTTTAGGTTTATTGGTTTTAAATTCTAAAAATATTTGGAGGGTGATGTTATTGCAGTATTAATCTTTATGATCTTGTGATATTGCAATATTTTTATGGGATATGTATTGTTTGCGTCCGTGAACTTGAAGGTCCCATATGTTGTCAAAATTAAAGTCGTTCATGAATTGGTTTTCGTATTGATGAAAGGACGAATGGACTTTTGACAAATTATGCCTATGCAGTCATTTATTTAATGGAAAATAGGATAAAATATTTTGTGTGACAAGGATAAAGTCTATTATGTCATTATGCATATAGTGATGGAAAGATAGAATAGATCCTTGTATGTATTCCGCGGTATTGATCTTCTTTGATCCATTCTTTTTATATTACCGTGAAGGCTCCATTGTGTGTCGTATGTTGAGCACGACACAACTAAGTCGATTATTCTTATTGGCTTTGTTGGTTGTTCCATAAGATGCTATATGTTGAGCATTATGAACTAAATTAATCATCTTGGTTGGTTATTTAGTTAATTGCTCCGAAAGTCTTCTTTTGTCGAGCAAAACTTCTGACAATTAAATTGATTACCTTCGTGATCATTTTGGTTGTTTGTATTCCAATTAGATTAATTATGGGTTCTCTTGTAATTAGTCTAGTTGACTTTTGACAATTAAATTGATTACCTTCATGATCATTTTGGTTGTTTGTATTCCAATTAGATTAATTATGGGTTCTCTTGTAATTAGTCTAGTTGAGTTTTCATATATTCCACAAGTTCTTGTGTTGAGTATATGAACGGATATACTAACTATGTTCTATTGGTTGATGTAGTCGTATATTCCGTAAGGTTTTCCTTATGTTAAGTATGTGAACGATTAAGTTAGTCATCTCCGTATGATTACCTTAGTCGTATCTCCGTAAGTTTACTTATGTTGAGCACAATCAATTAAATTGATCACTTTTGTGGTTTGATTTAGTTGCATATTCCAATTAAATTAATCATGGGTTTACTTGTGATTAATTTGATTGAGTTTTGGATATAGAAAATCATTTTCCTATGGTTTTTGGTGTCCAATTAAAAATCCTTCTTTTCTTTCGAAATTAAGGTCGCTCTTGTTGTTCTCTCGGGAATGACATCAAATGTGGGAGAGTTCTTTTGAACTTGTGCTTAATGGTAGTATCTTGCGGGGTGTGCAGCTGTGGAATTTTATAGGGGTTATCTTGTATCTTAAAACTCCTTGATGAATGCATTTAGCTGCGGCTTTATGATTGCATCTAATTTAAGTTGGTATGTATTTTTCTCTTTTAGTCTATGAAACTTCTCTTCTCGGAAATTTCATTAGGAACCCATTCTTGTACCTTTGCCAATTTTATTGACAAAAATGGGGAGAATTAATGTGTAGTTCTACTGCATATACATATGGTTTTCGGATCATTGTGTAAGGGGGAGTGGTTTCCATGTGAGATTGAGTATTGACTAAGGGGGAGTGATACATATCACCGTAGTATTATTGTTAAAGTTGTGATGCAATTGGACTTTGATGTTACATAATAATACTATGTCACTGTATAATGATGATCGAGAATCTCGATTTCTCTCATTGTTACAACTACGGATCTTCAACAACGGTGATGCTAAACTTACAACCTTTGGGATCATTGGAGTACTTGGAAGGACGAAGATTTCAGGAAACGTTGAAGATTAGACTATGGAATAGGAGCCACTAAAGTTTATCTTTTTTGTATTCCATATGTATTAATAGTTTTGTCACTAAAATTGACAGAGGGGGATATTGTTAGAGCATAGCTCGGTCGACCTCGCATGCGTTGCTATCTCAAGAATATTTGTCAATGTTAGTGATCAAAACTATGAGTCTTGATTTCTAGTCTACATTGCTAAGTCTCGGACTAGGATAGAAAAGTGTAGTTGAGCTCAAGGACTTCATGGAGATTCATCATACAACGACGAAGATCTACTCAAGGAACCGTGGAACTTCATCAACAAAAAGGTATGTGGAGACTTGAACTTATCTATCACTCAAAAGTCTATCTCTTCTATCTCCTACTTCTTATGAGACAAAAGTCGTATGCTATATAGACTGGATCATACATATTTGATATTTCGAGCCGAGTATATCTCGCCTATCTATATCTCGAAATCATGTGTTGGTAAAGCGTTTCGCTTTGATCGGGTTTATCTTCACCTAATGACGAATGTCATAATGTTTCAATCACTTTGAAAATCGCTTTGACGAGAAATAGTGTAACAACTATATAACATCCTCTAAGAATGTTTCAATGGTTGGAATGAGAGTTTAGGTCTATATAACCAATGATGGATATAAGCATTGTGTGGAAACACATATGTGCATAAGTCCTATTCCTTAATCCGAAGTTTGCGAACTTTGTTGATTGACAGAAACCGGAGGAATTGGCTTCGCCAAGTCCGCGAACTGACGGAAGTTCTCTTGCCGAGAATTTGTACTGGGATTTTTCAAAAACTCGTTTGCATGTTTAGTCCGCGAACTCAGTCCGCGAACCCAGTCCGCGAACTGGCGGAAGTCTCCTTGCCAAGATTTTCTGCTGGGTTTGGAAAACTCTGCCGGTTGTCTTAAGTCCGCGAACTTGTTTGCGTACTTGAGTGGGTTATGATCTAAAGATGTGCTCTGAACATGAAACTTAAATTACTAAGGAATGCAGTATGCAAACCGTGGCTATAAAGTGCATGAGCCGATTCAATCGAATCGAATCATCTTTGTTTCAATTGTGTCTTGTGTAGTTACATAAGATATCATAGCAATTGAACAACTCTCTAACTAGTTCATTTTAGTCAATTGAACTAATTATGGTGAAGAAGAACAAGGTTAATATGAAATGCTCATATGGTTGACCTTTTGGGTTACTATGTTGAACCAACATACACGTACACGTTTGGGCACGGTTTTCACAAACCCAGTAAACGTATATCTCAAGTGTGTGTGACAAGCTAAGTTTTCGATCTAACGGTTTAAAAATATTAGCTTGAATCTAAATCAGGTTTTCATCTAATGGTGAATATTGATTGCTTTGTAACTAAGGCAAAACAATGATTTGAAGACTATATATATGAGACATCTAGCATTGGGCAAAACTAATCCCCACAGGTTTGTGTGATACTAGTGCGCCCGTTAGAGTCGATTCTCCTCTAACCTTTGGTTTTCTTCTCTAAAACCAGGTTAACGACTTAAAGACTTCATTGGGATTGTGAAGCCAGATCGATACTACTTCTATCGTAGTTGTGTGATCTGATCTTGCATATTCTATCGTACGAGTACAATCTTTGATTGGCTTGAGATCGTGAGAGTTCTCCGATAGGCAAGATAAAGAAGTCACAAAAATCTTTGTCTCACTGTTTGTGATTCCTCGACGTCCTCTTGTGTATTCAAGTAAGACTGTTGAGAGGTGATTGATTAATCTAGGATGTTCTGCGGGAATATAAGACCGGATTATCAATTGGTTCCTGTTCACCTTGATTTCATATCTTAAGACGGAACAAAAACCTAGGGTTTTCTGTGGGAGACAGATTTATCCTTTGATAGACTTTTCTGTCTGAGACAGATTTGTTTATTATCAAGTCTGCGATTTTGGGTTGCAACAACTCTTGGTTGTGGGTGAGATCACCTAAGGGAATCAAGTGCGCAGTATCCTGCTGGGATCAGAGGCGTAGGAGTAAAACTGTACCTTGAATTAGTGGGAGACTGATTGGGGTTCAACTATAGCCCAGTCTGAAGTTAGCTTGGATTAGGCTAGTGTATGTAGCGGCTTAATACAATGTATATTCAATCTGGACTAGGTCCCGGGGTTTTTCTGCATTTGCGGTTTCCTCGTTAACAATATTTCTGGTGTCTTTGTTATTTCATTTCCGCATTATATTGTTTATCTTTATAATTTAAATAATACAGGTTGTGCGTTAAAGGTTAATCGATTGTAGATCCGACCTTGTGGTTGTCGATTTCATTGATTAACACTTGGACATTGGTCTTTGGTACCGTCCAAGTTATTCCTTGTATTGGATAAAGACTCGCTATTGTTTTTAGCTTGAGTAAAAATCAAATCAAGAGAGAGATATTAACTCCTTGAGATACTTTTATCTAGATTGAGTCTGACTGTCTAGTTGATTCTCTAGCAAAGTATTTCGGAGTTAGTCCATACAGATTGTTAAGCGAAATATTGGGTGGTGTTGTTAGACCCCCGTTTTTTCACTCAGTGCTTTAAGTGTAAAGGTTTTGGTCATTTTTCAAATGAGTGTCCAAATCGAAAGAAATACACTGGGAACAAAGGTCTTGCTGCAACTCTTGATGAAATATCTGACAACTATGATTCTAATGAAGACGAAAAATCAAGTACTGCACTTCTTTGTGAAAATATTGATTTTGATAATTGTAGCAATACGGAAACTCTTTGTATAATGTTTCAGGTTCCACTATGTGTCCAGCAGCTTGCACATCTCAGATACCTAAATTATATCAAAGATTGACGTGATCATATTGTTCACTCAAAGGTCATGAACTATGAAAGTGTTACAAGTATAAACACCAATTTAGGCATGTCAACAAACTTCAACGAAGAGCAAATCGATTAGCAAACAAGCTCAAACTTGCTCAAAAGGCCGCTGAGGTATGTAAGATTTTATCTTCGTCTAAGAAGTTAGTTTCCAAGGACAAAATAAGACCATTGGAAATAAATTTGTGGTCTAAGAAGTATGAGAAACAGGGTTCTACGAATTCCGATCAAAAGGGATATGATAGATAAATTATTTTTCATCCCAACACAACTTAAATTGTGTTGGTGAGTGCATCTTGTCTCATGAGCCTGATTAAAAAGAGACAAGATTTTGCACACCTCGGGCTTTAAGAAAAGAAAATTCTTTAGTTGTCTTGATATTTTTCTTTTGTTTAAACAAGGTCTGGAATTCACGTCTCTTTTCACATCTAATTGATTTTGGAAAGAACTTCCCTGTTTAGTCAATAAAAAGAGGGTTAAAATAGACAATTCTGCCTTTTATAGGGTTGAGAGTTGTGTGTCCATGAACCTATGTGTTTATAGGTTTCGTAACCCTATATATCTTTTCCTTCTATTAAACTCTTTTCAATCAAAGACTGCTTGTTGAGCTTATTTTGTGATTTCCTCTCACAAACTCATACGCATATGGATACTCCAAGCATCATGTATTCTGATGGAAAAGAGGTTAATATGATTGTTAAGCCATCAATCATGTAGGAAAAAGAAAAATCTCCGATACCTTCAACTTTGAAAAGAAAAAGAAGGAATCTGAGGAAGCCAAGTGTTGTTCCTTCAAATTCTCAGAAGTTTTCTAATGTTCTTGAAGAGTTAAAGGAGACAAGGAAGGAGATTCAGCAAATAAAGGCTTTTGTTTCTTATGTGGCGACATAATCTGATTTTTCTGGAAGTATAACTTTAACTGGATGAGTTGAATAAATAACTAAATCTCTCACGATCTCCGCTTCCTGTATGTTTGTACTCTGTTCTCCTTCTTTGACTTCATTATCCTCAACTGAGTTACGGATCTTTGCAATCATATTAGTTATCTGAATATTTGCTTCTTGTCTTCTTTGTTCTTCTCTTCCTGCATCGAATCCCATCTTCCAGCTTACCAAGTGATATGTCTGGTAGGCTTGGGAATGTGTGTAAAATAAGAGAATAAGAAGCCTACATGTTATAACCGCAGGTGCACGGTGTCGTGATGTAGTGTGTGCAAGTGCGAGTCGATCCACAGAGACGTGTGTGTGTAAGTTGAAGTTTCCTAAACTATTCTAAACTAAGCAGTGACAGTAAAAAAGAATGTGAACTTCAGTGGCAGTGAGCCAAAGGCAGTGATAAAGAAACAAAGGCAGTGAGCCAAAGAACACAGAGTGTAAACACTAAGAATGAAGGTACTAGGGCAGTGAATCCACCACTAACTTATACTAGTTATTCTACTAGTGATCCTAACCTTGTCCTTATAGTTGATAACAGGGGAGATGCAAGTCTTCTGTGTTTAAGGTAACTCCATATGAATAAATCAATCAAACAGCTAAGGTATCTTTCCAAAGCATCAACTGTCTGTGTAAGGCACAGCTGATCAGGGTCAAGATGCGTAATGAATCATGAGATGTAGTTCTACAACACTGGAGTGTTCTAACTACAATGGATGCTGACATTCACTATGAAAGGCTAGTGTTGAAGCCCTAAGACTGAGTTTCAATTTAAACATTTAAGCACAAAAAGTAATTCCTTAGCATGAATATACGTAACAAACTAGAGCTTCATCTAAACCCTAGCAGATGGAATTAAACATCATGAACATAATTGACAGTGCAAAACATTGAAAATAACACAGTTGAGGAACTGGCTAGTCCAGTCCTCTTGGGTGAAGCTCTGGCTAGCCCAGGCATGGTTACAACACACACCCACACATCATATTTATACCCAATTTATCAATTTAGGGTTTCCCCAAATTCCCAAATTCAACAGTTGAAATTAGGGTTCGACTTTACCTAATTTGACGTGACAATCACTCAAGAAGGTCGACCCATTTCTTCTCTGACTCTCCTGCTCCTCTCCATGCCTTCCAATTGCGTTTCTAACTCGACCTAATTCATCAATCTCTCACCTAGGGTTTCAGAGATAAAAGAGGAGAGATTGATGAAATAGATGGGTAGAAGGCTAGGGTAATGATGGTTTTGGTTGTTAGAGTGGTAGGATGGTGATGGTAGCTGTGGCAGGTGGCTGAGGAAGTGGAGAAGGGGTGGCAGGGAGTGGTGGTTCTGCAGAGGTGAGGGAGAAGATGAGATCGATGTTTTTGGGAAGAAGGGAGTGTTTGGTTTGCTGCTCGACTTGGGATGTAGGTGTTTGGTACTATGGTGTGTGTCGGGGACAGCAAATGTTGATGCACAGCGAGGATGAGACGTGGGATGTGGAGATGGTGGATCGATCTAACGACGAGATGGAAGGAAGCGAGGAGCGACCGTTGGATGCGGAAGTACAACGAAATTGACGGCTCAAGATGGAGTTAGGTGCTATAGTGTTTGACAGGAGCTTCAGATTTTGATGCACTATGATGAAGCGACCGTAGGATGCTGAGATGATCCAATCTGACGGCTGAAGATGAAGGCGGGTATGGATATTGGAAATGGGTTTGGGTGAGGGGTTTGGGCCTTGGTTATGCCAAGCCCATATCTTCTTTAAGAACAATTCTTCCTCTTCAAGCCCAGTTCTAGCCTTTTGGTCTTGCGCACAACATTCTTCGCAGCTTCCTTGTGTGATTCCTCTTGGCTTCCACCACTTTTCTGCTCTTTTTGCTCCGTAATTCATCCAAACTTTATTTACAACCTAAAAATGCAAAATTAATTAATAAAAATATTTATTCTTGAAAACAATGAAAATACAGAATATGGGATAAAATGTAGAATTAATGCACAAAAGATGAGTTAAATGCCAAGAAAAATATATAGAAATATGCACTTTTTAGCACTCATCAAATACCCCCAAACCTGAATTTTACTTGTCCTCAAGTAAAACAAAACTATGGAAATCCTACCTATACCACTGTCGCTGGTCTCTCGAATGCATTTAGCGTATGCACTAAGCCTTTTAAACCACTAAGTGTCCCTAGTGGACGAGTTGAAGTCTCGTGAAGGTTTGCTTAGAACGTACCTACAAAGTTCTAGGACAAAATTATAAGCTCAGATTCCATGAAATGTGACATGTGCAAGACATTAGAAGCTCACAGCAAAATGGAGATGTCAATCTAGCTATTAAAGGCACAATCCTAGCACTGATAACAAATAAAGACATGTGATAAGAGTATAAAGTGTATCTACACATGTGTAAAGAAAGATCGGATGTTATGACTACTAATCACCAAGAGATAGTTTCTCAGGCTAAGAACCGAGGTCGAAATCTAGCTAGCTGTCCGGACTTTACGAGAATTGTGAATGAGTTGGAGGTATTTCACAATTACTCGCGTTGTACATCAATGGCATACACCCTTCCTTGCTTATAACACAAAAACACAAAAGATGACTCTTTACATGACTCTTATTTACATTGATTACTCTTTTTTTTTTTTGGAACAAGAGAGAACTATTGTCTTTACATGACACATATGAAATTGATAAATACTTGATTTTTTTTATTTTTATTTTTTTTGAAAAAAATATTTACAACATGGTAACTCTTTTGATACATAAGCAAAAAGAAACAAAAATTACATGACACTTTGCAAGAGGTAGCCCTTTTTGATGCACCCAGTTAAATTCGATGGTTGTCTTTCTTAATGTAACCTCCACCTTCTATCCCAACCAACCAAAGAACAAGCTAGTCAAGTTTCGTTCAGTATTCTAAAGTGATTGGCAACTAAAACTTCCGATAGAACACTTCAAGGATGAGGCTATACATGTATTGGTAGATCGTGCGCGTGCAAGTTTCTTATCACTATGTGAATTGTGCTAGAATCAGGGTGCCTAAATATCTAGACTAAGAATCCTTATGTTTACATACATGCACAAGAGTCAACATTTCAAGGTAAATGAGCTCCATTTTTATGTTTTTATCATTTTCTATTTTTTCATTTTTTATTTTCATTTTTTCATTTTTTCATTTTTTTTTTTTCAAAATTAAAGAGTTTTATTTTCAATTATAGCATGTTATCAAAGTATCTACTTTTCACCCCCAAACCTAAACTAAACATTGTCCTCAATGTTTCAAAAGATAAACATGATTATAACACATACCATGAGAACGATGTTAAGTGTAGAAAAAGGAAAGAGATTACCGGATATTGGCGAAAGCAAGTTTTGAACTCCATTATTCAAGGCAAAACCCAACAGTAACTCAACTGAATTCACATTGGGTTAGCACAATATATAAAAGAAACATATGATTCCACTAAACATTACCTACCAGATTATATACAGAACATTCACTATATACATACAGTCTAAAGAGTTGAGGATCAACCCAAAAGACAAAGTGTAGAAACATAGACAGTTTCAAACAACTATAGTTGGACTGAAATGAGAGTGAGAGTGAAAAACCAAATGAGCTACCCCTAAACCTGGATTTTACACTAGATATACTATTGGATACAAAATTTCGCGGTTTGGGGGGTTCATCATGCACAAGGTCTAACTCGAAATGGACTTTGTTAGGGACGGGCAAACATGCATATTCCAACTGTGGCTCCTTAAAAGTATTGTATTTAGATGCAAAATAGTCCAAGAGGACTTGAGAGGCACACAGTTCTAATCCTAGGTTGGGAATTTTCAGAAAAGTTGGTTTAAAATTTTTGTTACAAACCAAATCTAGGTTGGGTGGAATAATCTCAATCTGTGACTTAGGCAAGAAGGTGACATCTAAGTTTCTCACATGCATGAGATCAAAAGTACCAATATTATTAGTCACATCAGCATTTTCTAAATCATAATCAAGTTGTGTAGCATGCTCATCATCACAAAACAATTTCACAAGTCCAAATTCAGAATCATGGTTATCCGAAATATCCAAATTAACATCAAAAGAAGAAATATATTGTGGCTTAGGTATGGAATCAGACACATCAACTATATTTTCATGCATAGGATCATTAGTGTCAACAGAAGATTCAACATTACCTAAGTCATGCTCTTCACAGGATAACTGCACAATATCTAAATCAGTAGCCTCATCACATGTATATGGAATAGTAGAAGAAACATCATTCATGAAGGTCGGGGCAGAAAATCCTAATGTATTTGAACCCAAAGGTTCCATAACATTTTCAGCATAGACATGTTCTTCTAATATAACATCATCATAATCATCATCATCACAAATACATGAAAATCCTACTTTGTCAAAACCATTAGTGTTTTTCGTCCATACTTGTGCCTCTAAAATAGGTGAATATGGATTGACATTTTCAGCAATAGGGTATGAAACACTATATCCAGAATTAAGCTCATTGGGAAAATCAACATCTGACTCATGGTGATTACCAATATCATGTGGCATGGTTCTAGTTTCCCTATAGGTTTCCCACTGATGGGTTTTTTCTGCAACTTCAGCTAGAAATGACCATGCATCGTCCACAGTTTTATCAATGAATTCACCATTACACATAGATTCAACCAAGGCTCGAGACTTAAAGTCTAGTCCCTCATAAAGAATGGCGACCAATCTCCACTTCTCGAGGCCATGGTGAGGACACTCAAACAACAAATCATTAAACCGTTCAAAATAATGAAAAAGTGTTTCTCCATCTAACTGGACAAAAAAATTAATACTTCGACGAATAGAGATGGTCCTATGATGTGGAAAGAACTTTCCGACAAATTGATTTGTGAGTTGGTCCCAAGTGGTGATTGACTGCGGTCTCCGACTGAAAAACCATGTTTTAGCCCTTTCCTTTAAAGAAAATGTAAACAAGCGCAATTTCAAAGAGTCTTCGGATATATGGTCAGGTTGTAAAGCCCGGACAATTTGTTCAAACTCTCTTACATGATTATAGGGATTCTCAGAATCGAACCCTCGAAATATAGGAAGTATTTGTATCATGCTTGCGTTTAGTTCAAATGGGTCATCAGTCTGGGGTAAGACGATACATGATAACTGATTTATTCTGTTAGGGTACATGTATTCATGGACACTACGGGGTTATTCACACACTCGCCCATTTTTCAAAAAATTTGGTTTTTATGGGTTTTGAAAATTTTTGGATCTGTTGGGTTTTGAAAAGAAAATTTGGTTTGAATGTGGGAGAAAAATTTTGGTTATTGGGAGCAAATTTGGTTTTAAAATTGGGAGCAAGCCCACATTGGTGGGAGAATGCACAACCCACTAGAAGTTTGAAAAAAACAGCCTATAGCTGTGAATTTGGATGAAGTTTGAACAGGCCCAGTTGGTATTTCAACAGGTCCCAAAGCATAGCCCAGTAGTCTTCAGGAGGCCCAACAGGTTATTTGGAAAGTGAGGAGCCCAACAGGAGTTTTTGAAATTGGAAAACTTGATAGATTTTCAAAGATTTTAAGCCCACTGTTCTCAAAGTTCCAAAGTTCTCGTTTTGAGTACAAGGCCCAGTTAATGTTCAAAGTTATAAGCCCACCGTCCAATTAAAATTACAAGCCCAAAAGTCCAAAAACACAAGCCCACTGTTGGGTTTAAAATAATATTACAAGCCCAGAAAAAAATATAAACCCAACAGACAATAAAAAAAGGCCCAGTTGGGCTTTGCTGATGGGTTCGGGCTTACTTGTTTTTGGAGGGAAGCCCAGTTGGGCTTTTTATCCCTTTTTTGTTGCACAAGCCCAGTTGGGCTTTGATCTTCCTGACTTTTGCACAAGCCCAGTTGGGTCCAGCAGTTTGCAAGGACAATGCACCAGCCTAGCAACTTCAACACCAGCAAACTAGACTCAGCAGGTTCACAGGGCCACAGCAGAGAAGCAGCACCAGCAGGCAGCAACACAGCACCACAACCCAGCAGCAATGCACCAGGACCAACAAGGGAGCTCAAGATTAACCACAGCAGCAAAGCTGCAAGTACACAGCACAAGAAGCAAATTCAAGCAAGGGACAACAACAAATTCAAGCAAATTCAAGCAGGGAAAAAAATTGTAGCCAGCTCCTAATGCTAAATGCAACAGCAATGCAAGTATGCAGATGGTGAAGATGCAAACAAGAATATGCAGCAGGAATATGATATGCAAGATGAAAGACGAAGATGCAAGACAGCAATGTTATATACAAGATGCTAATGAGAATACAAGATGAAACGGCAAAGACCAGGTAAACAATGAGCAAGCAATGAAGCAAGGTTATCAGGGAAACAAAAGAAACAATAACAGCGCCCAAAAACTTGATTCTCAGCAGCACCACAAGCTGCTGTTCTTGCTTTGCTCCTCTGGCCTAGCCCACAACTGCTTCCCTCCCTTTCTTAGCCTTGACTTGATCAATCAGCAGCACCACAAGCTGCTGCTCCACAGCAGGTAACTGCTAGCTCAGAAGAGAGGATCAGTCTCTTTGTACTGAAACAATGGAATTATAAAGAAGCAATGAGGGATCAAAACAACGGTGATATGCAGCTACACTAAGAGGAAAGAAAATAAGATGCTTACAGATGCAAATGCTTACAAATGTTTACAGCTACAGATGCAAATTGTACAGCTAACAGACAAGCTACAGCTAATTGAGGCAAGATGCTACAGCAGAGATGATTACACTAAGATGCTTATCAGAACTACACAGCAGGTTATGCAAGAAAAGATGATGCAAGTGACAGCAAACTAAGCTACACTAAGTTACAGCTAAACTACAGAAAAGCTAAGTTACACAGCAGGTTGAAAACAGAAAAGCAAGTGCAAGAATGTTTTTTTTTCAACTACACAGCAGCCAAGTCCCCGGCAGCGGCGCCAAAAACTTGGTAGGCTTGGGAATGTGTGTAAAATAAGAGAATAAGAAGCCTACATGTTATAACCGCAAGTGCACGGTGTCGTGATGTAGTGTGTGCAAGTGCGAGTCGATCCACAGAGACGTGTGTGTGTAAGTTGAAGGCACAACTGATCAAAGGGTCAACTGTCTGTTTAAGGCACAGCTGATCAAAGGGTCAAGATGTGTAATGAATCATGAGCTGCAGTTCTACAACACTGGAGTGTTCTAACTACAATGGATGCATGACATTCACTGTGAAAGGCTAGTGTTGAAGCCCTAAGACTGAGTTTCAATTTAAACATTTAAGCTCAACAAGATTAATGCCATTAGCATGAATAATAAGTAACAAACTAGAGCTTCATCTAAACCCTAGCAGATGGAATTAAAACATCATTAACATAATTGACAGTGCAAAACAATTGAAAATAACACAGTTGAGGAACTGGCTAGTCCAGTCCTCTTGGGTGAAGCTCTGGCTAGCCCAGGCATGGTTACAACACACACCCACACATCATATTTATACCCAATTTATCAATTTAGGGTTTCCCCAAATTCCCAAATTCAACAGTTGAAATTAGGGTTCGACTTTACCTAATTTGACGTGACAAATCACTCAAGAAGGTCGACCCATTTCTTCTATGACTCTCCTGCTCCTCTCCATGCCTTCCAATTGCGTTTCTAACTCGACCTAATTCATCAATCTCTCACCTAGGGTTTCAGAGATAGAAAAGAGGAGAGATTGATGAAATAGATGGGTAGAAGGCTAGGGTAATGATGGGTTTTGGTTGTTAGAGTGGTAGGATGGTGATGGTAGCTGTGGCAGGTGGCTGAGTCAGTGGAGAAGGTGGTGGCAAGGAGTGGTGGTTCTGCAGAGGTGAGGGAGAAGATGAGATCGATGGTTTTGGGAAGAAGGGAGTGTTTGGTTTGCTGCTCGACTTGGGATGTAGGTGTTTGGTACTATGGTGTGTGTCGCGGACAGCAAATGTTGATGCACAGCGAGGATGAGACGTGGGATGTGGAGATGGTGGATCGATCTAATGGCGAGATGGAAGGAAGCGAGGAGCGACCGTTGGATGCGGAAGTACAACGAAATTGAAGGCTCAAGATGGAGTTAGGTGCTATAGTGTTTGACAGGAGCTTCAGATTTTGATGCACTATGATGAAGCGACCGTAGGATGCTGAGATGATCCAATCTGACGGCTGAAGATGAAGGCGGGTATGGATATTGGAAATGGGTTTGGGTGAGGGGTTTGGGCCTTGGGTATGCCAAGACCATATCTTCTTTAAGAACAATTCTTCCTCTTCAAGCCCAGTTCTAGCCTTTTGGTCTTGCGCACAACATTCTTCGCGGCTTCCTTGTGTGATTCCTCTTGGCTTCCACCACTTTTCTGCTCTTTTTGCTCCGTAATTCATCCAAACTTTATTTACAACCTAAAAATACAAAATTAATTAATAAAAATATTTATTCTTGAAAACAATGAAAATACAGAATATGGGATAAAATGTAGAATTAATGCACAAAAAATGAGTTAAATGCCAAGAAAAATATATAGAAATATGCACTTTTTAGCACTCATCAATGTCACCCTATGATGTACCTGGATCTTTAGTCCACTTTGAAAACCCTTCTGAAAGCTCTTTTCCAAATCACTTTGACTTGCATCTGACAATGAAAACGTCAGTTGACTTGATTCTGGTTCTTCGTCTACATTCAAGTCAGCTTTCAAGTCAGCTTCAGTCTCCCTTCCATATGGTTCTCCACTTGTATTCTCCAATTGATTTAGTTCAGTCTCTAACAAATCTTTGGATGCTCTTCTGAATTCATGTTGAGTACTCTCTGATCTTGCTCTCTGGACATGTATCTCCCTTTCTTTCCATTCATTCACTTGTTTAGCAATATCTTCAAGTCTCTCTACATCTTCAGGCTGCAACTGAATCATGTCCTTGTTATTGTCAATAATTTTCTTCATGAAGATTATGTTGTTCATCAATGTCTTTGTTTGGCCCCATCTTTGATAAGTTATTTCCTGCTTGTCACATTCAAGATACAAGTTTTCTTCTACCAGATCCTCATTCTTCTGCCTCCCTACTTCCAATTCTCGTGCTGGTGCTGATAGGTCAATCAAATACATCTCATCTTCTGTAACCGGATCAACAAAATCTTCATGAACCTGCAAACCGGTGTGCAATACAGTGAGCAAAGTATTTTTGGGAAATAATCTATTTTTTCTCACATTCTACCCTTAATATATCTTTCACGAGGGGGCGTAGCCCCCGAGTGAGGTGCGACGTATATGAATTTGCAGTTAAAACTCTATTTTAGGCAACATATAAGTGGAGTACATTTCAGATATGATGTCAACTTTGATTGTTGATTCCATTCATTGGGGATCAACTTTCATGTTGATACGTAAAATCTGTAATACATTTCAGATATTGTGTTAACTTTGGTTGTTGATTTCGTTCATTGGGGATCAACTTTCATTGTTGATACACAAAATCTGTAATACATTTCAGATGATAACTCAGTATCATTTCTTTAACTCTATCACCTCTAATTTAAACACACATATACAAAAAAATATGCATAATCATAATTGTCTGCAGTAGATTTCAGTTATTTTGTGTCAACTTTGGTTGTTGATCCATTTGTTGGGATCAACTTCCATTGTTTACACACAAAAAATTAGTATCCTGTACTAGGAAATTTAAAGAGAGTAAGAAAAAAATTACCCGATGTTTAATCCAAGTCATGTCTATTCCTTCTCTATCTTTTTCACAAAAATCATTGCGAAGTTTCTTGAACAATGTGTGCTGGTTCCAAATTAGGAATCTCAGAGTTCTGGTTTCAAAACCCTGCCTCTTCTCGATGTAGTTCCCAGTGTGTTCACAAAACCAATACTGGATGCAGAGAAATGAAAGAGGTTAGTTTTTACATACTGTATACAACATTGTACTATATACAAATATAAAGATTTTACTTTGATATAAATGTCTTTTACTTACCGGCAGCATTGTAGTGCATCCAATAACAATCCTTTTTTTTCCTTTTTGTTTTGAGATGTTTTAAATCAAATAATCTACAATATGATCTGGCCATGACACTTTATCCATTTGTAGAACATGAGGTAACCATTTCCTCGCAAAGCTTGTTGTTCTAGAATCTGGCAAAAAGTCTGACAAAATACTCCGGGTCGGACTCATCTCCAACTGCAATTCTTAGTTTGTTTTCAACCTCAGTCTTAGTTATTTTATACTTACAATCTGGCTCTTTCTATGGCCTGAACTTGGTATTCAAGAATTGTCTGCATTCATCTTGGTGCTTTGATTTGAATTTGCTCTTGAAATCTTCACTCTCTATAATTCTTCTATTTTGAAGATCAACGCAAATTCTCTTGCATCCAGAGAGCACTCTGTATAATTCTCCTCATTTTCGGTATCTCCAAATGCGATATTCTTCGTTTCTTTATTAAATCCACTAAACAACAGCCGTATTGCAAGATTGATTCTTTCTAACCATTTAGGAGTCACTATATTGTTGTTGTCTGTTGTGTAGGATAGTCTGAAGAAGTCCTAGAAAGGAATGGCCTTCAGTGCCTTTGCAAGGATTGGTTTCTTCTTATTTCATCCATCTTCTACTTCAAACAGCTTGTATATAAAACTCCCAATTTCAACCAATGGAACGAGACCTCCTTTGAATGTAACTTCGTTCTTCCTTAGCCTACCTGCATACATGGAACTCAACCATTGACTTATTTCTTTTTAATAGTTAACAATTTAATGATATGGAAGCATAAAACACAACTCAATATTGTTATCTTTGAGTTCCTTTTCCGGCTTCACATCTTCGGTTACTTTTTCTTCCTCTGATTCTTCTTCATCTGAATCTTCTTCTTCCTCTTCTTCTGATTCTTCAATTATCGTCTTCTTGTTTCTTTTACCTGATGGTTCCTCTTCATTTTTATTTTTCTTCTTCACCTCTGCTTTATGTTCATCATCTAATTTCTTCTTGTACTCCTTCTTTCTTTTTGTTGCTTTAACTTTTACAATCTCTTGCGATTCGTCTTCTTCTGAATCTTCTCATCCCTCTTTTGTTCTTTTTGTTGCTTTGACTTGTTCATTCTGTTGGTCATTTTTCTGCTTTGTCCTTCTTTCAACATGTTACTGTTTTTCTTCCGTTTGTTTCCTACATCTTTCGGAATTTGTTTCGGTTGATCCTCTTCTTGATTCTTCTGGCTTAACCGCGGTGATATCCTCATTTGCTATATTTCAAACAACAGTAATATAGTTAACATTCTTATTCATTAAATAACACAACAATAACAGTTGAACAATTAGTAAAATGGGATCAACTCCTGTTGTTGATCCTATTTAATGGGATCAACTCCTGTTGTTGACAGCATTTTACTGGTATAACTTATGTTGTTGATACCATCAAATGGTATCAACTCATGTTGTTGATTCCATTTTATGTGATCAACTACTGTTGTTGATCTCATTTGACTTGTATAATTATAGTTGGTTTTCAGTTTTATAGCATCAACTCATGTTGTTGATCTCATTAATTGGATCAACTTCCGCTGTTGAACCATGTTACTGTTATAACAAGAATTACCACAATTTTTCCATATATATATCCTTACATGAAAGAGAACAAACCTCAAAACAAATTCTTCTATAACCAAAACAGAAATTACAGAACATGATTTTGTAAGTTATTAGTTTAATTCATTCATTTACAATCACTAACACCAATTACCATAACTTGTTCATATATAGTTTTACTTCTAAGTAATAAAATCACTAACAATAACATTTATTGGCTGTCAACTTTGGTTGTTTACACAATTTTATGGGATCAAGTCTAAACATTATTCATCAAATATTTTTGTAGAATCAAGGGTTATTTTGCGTTTCCTCCCCAAAAAGATTAAAATTAGTGTTTCCTCCTATCGTTAGGTATTCCGTCCAAGCCTTGGTTAACTGACTCAACACCTGTGCACACATGGCATAAACAATTTTTTTATTAGTAAACTACCCAAAATAACCTCATACCCAAAATTAAGAAGGTTGCTTCATAATTTGTCAACCAAACACCGCATTCCCCAACCAAACACCAGTTCGTCATAATTCGATTTCTACCATTAATCACCGGTTCCTTCATCAAATCGACAGCAACAAGTTCATTTTCTTGTCTTGATTTCAAACAAATCCATAGCAAATACAACCACCAGATCCATTCCCTCTAAGCAAAATCCATTCTTAATCTCACATATGTCGATAACCACAGACTCTTCCATTACAACAACAACAACCAACTTCAGTAGCAACAACAAATTCGAGTTTATTTCTTTGTCCTTCTTTTTTTTTATTTTAGATGAAATGGAATGAATAAGAGAAATATATGCTGGATTTGGCAGTAAAGTGGATGAGATTTAGGGTTTGAGCAGAATTTGGGGATTATTGTTAAAAACTTCAATTGGGTTCGATTGAGAAGGTTGATGAAGCTGTGATGATAGGGAGAAATGGGTTATGTTTGATTTAGGAGACAAAGAAGGTGTAGTCGTGAACAAGGAAGTGAAATGGGTTGTTAATGGTGGATGCCTACTGATTTTGGAACATAATTTGGGGGTTTTCGATATGAATCGATCTTGAGTTTACCACAGAAGTATGGCTTGATTGATGGAGTTGTTAGCTTGGATGTCTAGTTTATGAATTAATTTTCAATGAAGTAAAGTGAATGGATGTGAAGAAAAATGGTGTTGGTTGTGGTTGTATGTGGATCTGCATACGTGAAGGGAAGATGGGTAAATTAATGAAAGGCAGTGCTGGTCGTTCTAAGGTTTTCTCTGCAACAACAGATATGCTTGATTGGTGCTAATTCTGTGTAATTGGGTTTGGTGATGATTGAAGGGGTCTGTTTGTTATTTCCGAGCAGACGCTGATGAATGATTTTACAAGTTTTTGAAGATTAGCGGCAATACGAAGAATGGGAGATGGTGTTGGCGATGTTAAATCCCAGCCATTCATTACTTCACTTTATCTACAACCGTTAGATTAAATTAGTATGGGAGGGTATTTTGGGTACTTCTAGTTATACGTGTACAATTTATGCCACCCATGCACAAGTGCCGAGTCAGCTAACTGAGCAATGGACATAATACCTAACGATAGGAGGAAACACTAATTTTAATCTTTTTGGGGAGGAAAGGCTAATTAGCGATCTTGGGAGGGGAGGAAACGCAAAATAGCCCTAGAATCAACATGCTATTATTTTAGATTACAACTCACACAACACAAAATTTTATGGGATCAACTCCTATTGTTGACCGTATCTATGGTGTAACAATCAACATCAACTGAAGAACACACACAGAGAGTATAATAATTTGAAATTACATTCTTACCTCTATCAACTGCAACTGCAACTTTGAAATCAAATTAACCTAAAATCAAAATCAAAATCAAACAAAAACAATCAATAAAAAACTAATTATATCCCAAACCAAATCATAGTATCTAGTAGCAGTAATCGACATCAAATCATACATGCAATTTTGTTTTTCAAAAACTGAAAATCAAACTCGAAATTAAAACCGTAAGAAATCAGAATCAAAACCTTAAAAAATCATTGTCGAAACCAAAATCTTCACCAATAACAGTAAGTAGAAGATGAAAATCGTGTTTACCTTTTCGTATCTTGTGTTTGAAACTTCAAACTTAGTAACCCCTAGTTTTCTATCTTCTCAGATTTTTTGATTCGTGAAACTAAAAATGATTCTAATGAGATCGGTTACTGAGATTTATATAGATTGACGGTTTCTCTTTCCAGTTTTGATCAACGGTTTCTCTTTTTGATTCAAATTTTTTTCTGCTGCAGTTTCAGAATAAGTGAGAAGAAGAAGCAGGAGAGAGAGAGAAAATGATGAACAACGGACGAATTTTGGAATTAATGCTCCGTAACGTTCTGATACTGAAATATATTGAGGGGCATTATAGTAATCTGACAATCCGGGATTTTTAGGGGAGGGTATTTTTATTTTGAGGGAGGGTATTTTTGTTGGGCTTCTATTATAGGGGTATTTAATTAATGTACTTGCAAAAAAAACTTTGACATCTCAGCCCCGATAAATATGGGAAAATTAGGCTAATGCCCAAAAAAAATATTATTTTTATTGGCAGACCCAACATATTTTTCAGCTACCTTGACACCCATAATTATTCAAAAATATAAAAAGAGAGTGACAAGACACAAGTACCCTTAATATTTCTACTTGTATAACAAAGGAATCTTGGATCTTTTATCTTTTCATGAAATGTGTTTGCATAACGAGTTATGCGTTCTATTTTTTCAGGGGTATAATTGGTATGCAAACTTGAATATAACATATCTAAAAAACCGCGCCTTGGAATTTTGCAAATTTTATCTCGTTAGAAAGCTTTTAAAGAGCTCTCCAAAACGAGTACAAATGACAATATCAAATTTGAATTTTTTACGAAAAAATCGGAGGTGATTGTAGTTTTTAGGGAGAAATTTCGAAAACTGGATACATTACCATTATACAGCCACCATAAAAAGATGCATAACACATTATGCAGACACCACAAATGATGCATAACAAATTATCCAACTATATTTTGGTTTATACATCATATGCCTAAAAATAACATTCTAACAAAGAAAAAGGATGCATGCATGACACATTATGCAACCACCACAACAGATGCATAACAAATTGTGCAGCCAGATTTTGGTGCATGCATCCACTTATTTACTTATGCATCCACTAAAACGCGGTATAAACCTAAAAAGTAACATTTTCACAAAAAGAAAACATTGAATAATAAATTATGCAGCCATTTTGTTATTTTAGCGCCAACAAAAAAATAGCTGCATAATGCAACCATTTTTTTACTGCATAACAGGTTATGCATACACTTTTATAGCTGCATAAAAGATTATGCATCCATTTTTCGGTTGATTTCAGTGCTAACGGGAAAAAAAATGGTTGCATGATGCATTATGCATCCATTTTCATGACTGGATAACAAGTTATGCAGTTACACATTACACATCTAGTTTCAAAACAAAGTCCAATTTTGTTTTCCAACAACATACCATTTCTTCTTGAACATGATACACAAGTTACAAATAGAATAAAGCCTACTGACTAACATTAATATTACATTTTAAGCAAGGGGCATAATCTTAATCTCAAATTTATATTGGCGAGTTAACAAATCCCTCTATCTTTGTTTTGTTGCCAATCCCAGCAAAGCTTAACATAAAACTCCTGAAGATTTTCATTTCACAATCAATTTCTTCAGCCCCATGATCAGCAAATAAGACTCACCTTTCATACTAAACTGGCGGATTTCTCGACCGTTCTTATCACCTCCTGTTGCCTTTTGACCTCTCCCGGCTTCACCGCCAACACCTTCACCATCATCTACACCCCCACCAGCACCATTGCCACCTGCACCACCGCCACTGTCAAAATGGCTGCATAACTTGGTTAAGAAATATATATTCAGGATATTTATCACGGTTATGCAGCCGCATAACTAGTTATGCATTTAATTTGGTATGCATAACATGTTATGCACCCTTTAAAGATGGATACATAACCTGTTATGCGCCTTTTCAGTTTGTTGCATAACAAGTTATGCAGATACTTATGCACCCTTTAAAAATGGATGTATAAGTTGTTACACACCCTTTCAGTTTATTGCATAACTTGTTCACCATCAACACATGATAAATCAAAATGAAAAGAAAAAAAAAAGACCAAACACTCATCTCGCCAAAGTGAAGCATCAACTAACATATTCAAGCAACACAACTAGCAGTTGAACTAATCACTAATTAATCTCCAGCTTGAACCATTTGAAGATAGCCAATAGAACATCAATAAAAGACGAAATTAGTTTGAGCAAGCACCTCTGTCCGGCCACTAAACCAAAACTCATAAAGAATATTCCAGCATGCGCATTATACATACATTTCACTAATCACCAATATAACATATTAGCAGCCCATAAGAGTCCTTAAAACAGAGTTTAACAAGTTGACGACTCACTAACGGTTAGGTTAGTGAAAGTTGTTTTGTACCTCTTTTGATTAAGTGTCTCTAATATGTAGAATACAATTTTGGTAGACGGAAAACTCCAAGGAAAACTGCAACGTACAAACAAAATGTTAGTGCCAAAAATCACTCGTTAAGATGGCATGTGTATCCCTTATGAATCAAATAAAGTAGGTGTACTACAGAATACAGAAATGACCAGTCTTGTGTTGCCACTAACGAGCATTACCATCAATTTGCAAAACCCAAACTACTCATGACTATCTCTTCGTAGTTTAATCTGTAAAACAAGTAGTCAAGTACACAACCATATCAAAGTTCTGGGTTGCTTTAACATAATAGGAATTAAGAAAAAAATTGGGAAAAACCCCGTTAATAATGGTATTGCTAAAATACAGACTTTCCCTCTTAGGATCTAAACAACTTTTTCTTTGTGAAATCAAACAATAAAATTTGTACTTTATTTTATTGTTTTTGCAAGCCTATAACTAGAGTTTGTAATTTGTAATTTGGGAAAATCATTACCATGAAAAAGAACTTAACCAATTTTATCATCATTAACTAGAGTTTCAACTAAAACAATGGTGACAATAATCTAAAAAGAATAACAGTAATAGCTTGTTTACTTTAGATTGTGTGCGAATTCTTCAATGGGTAACAGTAATTAGATGTGCTAAATTCAAATCTGACTTGTATTTTCGATCAAGAATAAAAATAGGGAGATAAATTAAATTTCAGTTAAAAACCCTAAAAAGAAAATTGCTATAAAAAATTCGAAAATTTCATAATTTTTATCTCAATAGAGAGATCAAGATTAGATGTAGAAAGATCCTTAATCCGATCAAGATTAGACTAACAAATTGAGCTGTAATCAGAACTTTAAATTTTCGAAATCATAAAATCAGTTTTCTGGAAAACAAAAAGTTAATGACAGAAGAAACTTATATTGTGATCATTTCTGAAGATTGAACCTTCATATTTAACAGTAGATGATAATCTTCATCCTAAGATTGAGTTTCGTATGATTGATCTCTCAAATCCTCCGTGACGAGATCAGAATAATTTTTTCTCAAAATAAACGAAACGGAAACGAAGAAGAAGACAGGGGAGGTTAGTTTAGGAACTAAAAAAACGAAAGCATAAATTCTAAAAGTATGGGTCTGCAAATAATTTTATCCCCGATAATGGGGGCTCGCGTGAAGTTTCTCGCCGGTGGATTTGTGGGTGGAAAAAAACGGAAAATTGGGTTTGCTGGTAGTTTTCACGATAAATATCACTTATAAAAATTTACACCCCTATTTATATGGGTAATTTTGTCATTCCACTTTCGTTCCCCAAATAAGACCCGAACGAACGAAATTGAATTCCTTTTCTTATTAAAGTTCGACACAGTATGTAAGCTGGGACTCATCAGATCACCGTTTACTGGTCCTATAACTTTACGGCGGCGACGCCATTAAAACCACCACCACCACCAGAACTTGTTTCTCTCTCTACTTTATCTTCAAAGTGACTGAAGCCAAAATTCTATATATCTTTATCTTTCTCTATCACTCTCAATCTTTGTGTAAAGAAAGAAAGATTCTTTGCTTTATTTGTAAAAAACAGTGATCGTCCGTTGAGGAATGTATCTAAAGCTTGCTGTTCAAAGAGGGAAAGAAAAGTAATATAAAGTAAGAGAAGAAGAAAATAGAAGATAGAAGAAGAAGATTTGTAAAAAAAAAGAGGAGGAGTTGATTTAGTCGCTGTAATTGAAGATGGATGCAAGTGTTCTTGATAGTATAATAAATCGTTTACTTGAAGTAAGAAATAAACCAGGGAAACAAGTTCAATTATCTGAGTCAGAAATTAGACAACTTTGTGTTGTTTCTAAAGAGATTTTTATGCAGCAACCTGTTCTTTTGGAGCTTCAAGCCCCCATCAAAATTTGTGGTAACTATCAACTCTTTGTTTAATGATGCTTTGTTAATTTGGGTTTGACTTAGATTTCTTATTTTGGGTGTCACATAATTTTCCTTTTTTCTGTTGTGTGTCTGTTGGATCTAGGCCAAATCTGTTCTTGGTGTGATTATTGCTTTGGTATTTTCATACGAGTACTCTGGTGTTCGTTGGTTTGATTGCCTAGTGATTATCTGAATTGGGTTTTGTCAAGTGCAACCTAAGAAAACACTGTTAACTAGGGAGTGATTATTATGCCTTTTCTATATAGGAACATAATTACAAAATTATTGTATTACTTTGAAAGATTCAACAATCAGACCCCTGACCCAGCTTATGATTTGCATCACTTAATGATGTAAGTCTTTTGGTTGTTGTCATTGTTGCTATTCATCCAGTCTTCTATGCTGATAACATCTGTTTGTCTTCTTTTTTCTTGAATTGTGAATTATGGTTTTTGTTTGTTTGTTTGTTACATAATCTGCACCTGGAAGTTCATTTTGCTTGATGCAATTGCATTTCATTTCGACGCTCATGTCCAGTATGCAATAAAGTCCGTTGACTGAAGAGCCTTAAACATCTAGTCTCACTAACAAGGACTTTATGTGTACTTGGATTGTTAACTTCATTCAATTAAGCCACCATGTAGTGGACTATTAGCGAAAGACCTGAGAAATTCTGTGTTTCATGATGCCTAAAGCTCTTGTAATATGATTGGCCCTTCTGGGTTGACGCCGTTTAGTGTCATAGTTTAGAGAAAACCAGTGTCTGGTACCATATGCTTAGTATGTGCTGTTATACTGAGTGAGCCTTGTCTCATGTGGTTAGGCCAGGGAACTTGTCGTGTTAGACATCGTTGTTGAGATATCAAAATGGCATGTTGTTTTCTCTTACATACCTTTAGATGCGAAAAGTCTTTAGATGGTCCCTTGTGATTCGAGTCATTCGACATATATTGTTCGTACTCTTTATTATATATAAGAACTTCAAGGGTTGTTCAGGCTTATTAAAAGGTTTGGCCTTCTACTCTCTGTGATTCTATCAGTTCATAGTCTATGGACCATGGCAGCACAAACTATGTAATATTCGGTGTTAATGTGTTATGAACCTATGGTTATTGAATCCTGAATATGCCGATACTCCTTTGGTGCGAGAAGTTGGAAATCCAATTTGAATATTAAAGAATGAGTATACTGAGATTACCCAGTTATTTTGCGGTTTGTTTAATAATGTTTACTCGAAAATTTCTCCTTCCATCTTACTAGTGCTTTAATCTTTGTTGAATGGTTGTGACTTTTCATGTTTTATACTATCTAATAGAAGTGGGTGTAGTGAATCTTTATTAATAATGGAAGCAAAAGCATACTAGTGTGTGGGTTATGACCAGCCAAAACATCAGGCCCTAACAAGATATTCCTGCTGACTTTATTGACCACATATGTAAAGCCTCAAATAATTGCCGTTCACTTAGCCATTATGTTCCTCAAGAAAAATATTCTATCATGTGACTTAATAAGGGTTCACTTTGTGAAATAAAGCGTACAATGTGGTTTGTAATTGAATAACTGTAGCTAAGTGGCCACAAAGCTTGAAGTGTGTGCATTATAATATATCTGTGGCACTAAAGCACCTATAATGCCTTGCAAACAATGTGGTTTATAATTGAATAACTGTAGCTGAGTGGCTGCAAAGCTTAAAGTGCGTGCATTAATATATATCTGTGTAACTTGCATTAATGGGAACAACAATTGCAAATAAGCATTCTGTATCTTGAACTCTGTTGAGTAACAACTCTCGCACATTCATGATTTGCAAAGTTCTGTTTTCTGCCAGTTTTTTATTTGGCACCAATCTGCTCACTGATTTTGAAACGTGATCTTCAAAATTCAAGTTCATTTTTCGATCTGAGAATTCGATTAATTGACATTTATTTTTTCTTTTCTTATAAATAGAAATTTGAACAATTCACAACGAAAAAGAAATGTTAGAGTTTTGTTGTTATTTTATCTTACCATCTAAATGTTGTCCGTTGTGCAGGTGATATTCATGGCCAATATTCTGACCTCTTACGGCTGTTTGAGTACGGTGGACTACCACCTAAGGCTAACTACTTATTCTTAGGGGATTATGTAGATAGGGGCAAGCAAAGCCTGGAAACAGTATGCCTTTTACTTGCTTATAAAATAAAGTATCCAGAGAACTTTTTCCTTTTGAGAGGCAATCATGAATGTGCATCGATAAACCGTATCTATGGGTTTTATGATGAATGCAAGAGAAGATTCAATGTCAGGTTGTGGAAAGTCTTCACAGATTGTTTTAACTGCCTACCTGTAGCTGCCCTCGTTGACGAAAAGATTTTGTGCATGCATGGGGGTCTTTCTCCTGACCTACATAATTTGGATCAAATTCGAAATATACAACGTCCAACTGATGTCCCTGACACAGGTTTGCTTTGTGATCTTCTGTGGTCAGACCCCAGTAAAGATGTTAAAGGTTGGGGAATGAATGATAGAGGAGTTTCATACACCTTCGGTGCTGATAAAGTGACGGAGTTTCTTCAGAAGCAGGATCTGGACCTTATTTGCCGTGCTCATCAGGTTTATATTTCTATTCTGCCTGTTTTACACTTGTCTTTCAGGAATATGACTTTCAGTAAAACTAAAACTGTTTATTGTGCAGGTTGTGGAGGATGGGTATGAGTTCTTTGCTAATCGGCAACTCGTGACAGTATTTTCAGCACCTAACTACTGCGGTGAGTTTGACAATGCAGGTGCCATGATGAGTGTAGATGATACCTTAATGTGCTCTTTCCAAGTACTAAAGCCTGCTGACAAAAGGTTCAAGTTTAAAATCCCATCAAATATTATACTTTACCTTAATGATACTCTGTCAGCTTCTTTAAGTAGTAGTAATTGTAATCATGGTGGTTGTCCACTGTCTCTTGATTTGTGTACATATATATATACATATATATTCATCATTTATGCTTAAATACTCCATCTTGGTGAATGATGGGATTTTCTGCTCAATTGTACTGAACTTATGCTTTTTCTTCCCCAGTCGTTCCTTGGCGCTAAAGTATAATATTTGATGGGGAGCTCAAGTAACGTCATCATCGTTGACGATGCCAATACAAATGGAATGGGCTGATTTTCAATAACTCAGTGCTAACTGTAACTGCTTTAGACGATTAATATATGCACTCATAAATGTCTTGTGTGTTTTTTTTTTGTTTTTTTTTTGTTTTTTTTTTTCTGAATGATTCTGGGAACCCTTTGTTACTTCGCATGTTCAAGAGTGAGAAGTGAGAACCTGTATAAAGGACGTGCCACTGAAAATGCCTCAAGTCATGCAATTGTTTGGATCCTGGACCTCGTTTTCGGCATGGGTACCGGACGAATAGGTACGTATCGTTAGGCTTGCTTCTTAAACTATCCGACACAGGAAGCACCTACTGAACAAACCTATTTGTTTTGCTTCTGTTACTTGATACAAGGTAAAGCAGTAGGGAAAAAAATTCTAATGAGAAAGGTTCGCCTGTTAATGGTGTTCACATTATCTTATTACCAAGTACTCTTTGTTTTAAGATAGACACATGTCCATGAAGTCCTACAGTTTAGATGTTGCATCTTACTCGAACCTCCAGTGCCTTGGCTGATGTTGTGTTGTTTTTATTTTGTTTAGCGGCCAAAGTTAAATAGGTACACTGATTGTTGGCTTTGGATTCAAGTCATAGCTCAGATTCAGACTTGCGAACACCAAATTGGTAGCGGGATTTCAGAACACTGCCTTCTCTTGGGTACATTGGATAATTGCCAAGTTGTTGAATCCCTCGGTGAAACGGAACTAGGCCACCAGTGGTTTTTCTTTTTCTTTTTTTTGTGGATTTCACTAGAGCCTCGAAATGGACTCTAGGATATTGCTTCCCACAACCTTTGATAATTCCAAAAAAGAATTTTCAGACTTCCAAATTGATCCACTCCTTGTACCAGGCATAGTCGCATATTTATGCATGTTCGGCGTTTAGCACCCTAAGAGAAATAGTATACATATGGCGTGACATAAATATTTCTACAGCCAGCAACTGCAACCCATCATGAAATTTGTCATTCAAATCTGGCCCATTCAATCATAGAGTTAACCCATTGAAATCAACATAATGCAACAATTTTGAAAATATCATGCTCTAAAAGTAGGTCAGCGATGTTATTAATTAGTATAAGAGCAAGTCTTATGTTGGAACCCCAGGTATTCCTAGTATGGGAAAACCGTAGAATGTCGAGTACCGTGGCTTCTAAGTAGGATTATTCCACACCTTTTTCAAGTCATTTTCAAAAATGTTTTGTAAGAGAGCTTGGAATTCAAAGAAAAGCACAAATCAGAATTACGTTTGTCAATCCAAATAGTGCTAAACGCCATTTGAAATAACGCCCTAAAAAACTATTAGAGTACAACTTACCATATCATATTCGACTTTATTGTTAAGACTATGCAAGTGGCCTATAAGATGCCGCGTAACGTTTTCTTTTGCTGGCATGCTCTTTTGTTTTTATTCGTGCAAAACAAAATCAGATTGAGATAAATCTAAAGATTTAAAGACCTAGACAATATAAGCTCTCATATTGAGTAGCGATGAAACCATTTTTTCCAATTGGTCGAAATAGGTTTTTTTTTTTTTTTTGTGAAAAAAGAGCTTTGGTGAGGGCACTTTGATTGGTTATAATGCTTAAAAGTTATCACACATCCTTTACACCACATACTTATTGTATCGGTTCAGTGTTAATGTCCACTTTATCTCGACGGTTGGGGATTTATTTGAACGATTTTTTGGAGATCATGGTTTTTTTGGGGACCATGGTTTTATTTTGGGTAAAGACATTAGAAGTAAATCTAGGTCACCCCTTATCTAGATATTTATATTAATACCTAAATTACCCTCCTGATTAATTTTGGTTGATGATTAGTTAGTGTTAATAGTAGTTAGTGTAATGACTAGTGAGATGATTAAGTTAAAGATAATTAGTGAGATTAAAAAATCAGATGTTTTTTTTAAAGAAGTAGAATTATTGAGAGAGTAAAGTTAGAGAAGATGGAGAAGGAAAACATGAAAAACGATGAATTTTACCAACCACAACCGGAGGAAGGGTATTTGGGTACCCAGGTATGCTTCAAACTTAGATAATGTTGGTTGAATTGCTCCAAACTTTCAAAAAAAAATGAAATTTTTTATGTAGATTTGGGCCAGTTCGGTTACCATATGTCAAGAACATGTAACCGAACACACCTGAAAGTGTAGTTCGGTTACGCTTTCCAAACACGCAGGTTACCGAACTCGCTCGTTAATGGAGGTTTTGGTCGTACAGTGTAATGTTCGGTTACCTACAATAAAATGATAGGTAACCGAACTTTGAACTTAACAATTTATTTGGGTACATTTTTTGTGTTGGGTTAGTTCGCAAACTTCAACGCAACCAAGTTCCCAGCCGAACTGCCGGTTAAAAGTAACCTAGTGTTAGAAGTTCGGTTGGTTCGCAAACTTCAACATATTTTGCGAATCAACCGAACTAGGCTTATATATGCATATATGCAATTAGGAAAACGTTCGGTTACTACGAAATTTATTTCTTGGTGAATTAGGTAGAGTTCGGTTACGAATTTTCAAAGGTAGAGTTCGGTTACAAAGAAAACTTAACATTTTTTGCGAACGAACCGAACTTTTGGACTTCTCATTATTTTCGTAAACTAAAGTTCGGTGATATCCTTATTTTGCGAAGGAACCGAACTTATGGACTTGTGTTGTTCTAATACAAGGAGTTCGGTTAAAAGTATTTTTTTGCGAATCAACCGAACTCTGAGTTCGGTTAAAAAAAAATTAATTCGTGATAACCGAACTTTTCTCTGAAAAAAACCCTCCATTAAACCTCTCTGCAACTTCCATTTTCAACTCATTTTAATGATTACTTCTCATTTATTCAACCAAAAACGAATGACAAGTAATGGGTTTGTGAGAATATCTTTGTTAATGTTTTAAATTAAGTTATATATATATATATATAGTGGTGGTGGTGGTGGTTGGTGGAGGTGGTAATCGGAGGTGGTGGTGGTAATCGGTGGTTGGTGGTGGTGATAATCGGAGGTGGCGGTGGTGGTAATCGGCGGTGGTGGGCGGTGGTGGTGGTAATCGGTGGTTGGTGGTGGTAATAATCGGAGGTGGTGGTGGTGGTAATCGGCGATGGTGGGAGATGGAGGTGGTTATTGGGTTGATTTTAAATTAAACTAGGTTAAGGGTAGGTTAGTCATTTCAATGCTTTAGGGCACCTCTTATAATTATAGGTAATATGGCTTAATAAAATCATGGTCCCTCAAAAAATCCATGGTCCCTAAAAAATCGTTCATTTATTTTCGGTCATCATGCGGCCCATATCTAACTAAAAGATAATGAATGGGCCACGTTAATTTCTTCGATTGAAACTTCCCGTTGATAGAAATATACCTAAACAGCTGAACTTTTTAGTTCCAAACCTTTTTTAAGCGGAAATTACTTGAGGAGTTGTGCGCTCACAGGCACAACAAGGCCCTTTGTTTGCTAGATATGTCGGAGCTTTAGGCCTATTTATTTGCATATGCCAAAAAAATACCTATTTGACATACCAGTGGTATGGAAAACAAGTTGCTCCACTATGAGAAAATCACTGAGCGACATAGTTTCTAGCGAATAAAATAGATAATATCGCGAGCGATAAAAACATTATCGCCAGCGCTACCATGAATATCGCTCGATATTAACTATATCGCCAACGGTAGATTTTCTAACGCCTATAAATACCGTCTCTTCTTTCCCTTCACACCTTCCCTTCCCTTCTCATTTATTCTCTTATGTTCTCTTTTCTTATGTTCTCTTCTCTTTTGTAGTTTAACAGAATTCTCTTGAGTGAGAAAATAAATATGTGTGAGATAAAAAAAAGAAACAAAAAACTCAAAGGATCTACTAGTATCCCAGCCAGTGGATTAAGTTATGTTGTGGATAAATAATATGAGTTTCAAAATGTTAGACAATTAGTCGGTGATGGTGCACTCCCTAATCACATATCTAGTCATCCAGAGCGAGTTAATTCAGTATTTCTAAGAGGTGGGTCGTATGGTGTTTGGATTACTTCCTCCTGCTGTTCAAGAGAGAGTCTGAAGATATCCTTGGCGACATTTATATCATATACAACCTAGAAACCACATGACTCAAATAATTCAAGTTATATTCGAACGATGGTGGAAGACTACATACACGTTTTTTTTCAAAGATTTTGAATACGGTAAGTTAGTTTTTTCTTGTAATTAAATTTTTAGATTATGTTTTTTGTTTTATAAAATTCAACAAACTCTAATTATGAATATGTAGTTAAATAGGAGTTACACCGTTAGATTTGTACATGTTAACGGGAATCCCATGTGAAAGAGACTTACTTCCATTTAACAGACTAAATTGGGTATCCGAAGATAGATGGAAAGTAATACTTCCTTTATACTCAAATGATGTAGAAGGAAATAACGCATACAGACAAATAAAATCAAATAGATTAAAAGTGGTTGGGTTGAAAAGTTTTTGCAGAGTTATGCTAGGAAAATGAATGACAACGGGTTAGGAAATAATCAATATTTTTCCCTGCACATTATGAGGAGCTCGAACGTCTGTTTGTGTTGTGGACAATGTCTGTTTCCAAATGCTAGCTTAGTGATGTTAATCAGTTTTCTTGAAGCATTAGAAGATTTAGAGAAAACAACAACATATGATCGGGGATCTCCAATTTTATCAGAGATTTGCATATCCCTCGGTAATTGCTCGACGTTTGTCAAAGATAATTTTAATGATTTTTGGGGAGTGTTGGAGGTAAGAACCAATATTTTTTACACTATTTATTTATTATTTTGATATGGAAAATTTACTAACCAACAACGTTATTATTTTCAGTATTGGTGGTATACATATTTCCGTGTTTTGGAACCTTCTCTTATTAATTCCACCAATGTTTTTCCGGTCATACTGCAATACGATTCCGAAAATTGGCAAGGACATATTGAAGATGGTCAACATACTTCTATTGTTCAGTGGATTCAACAATTGTGTAGAACAAGCCGTAACCTTATTTCCATGCCGTATGAAGCAATCCCTGAGTTCGAAGAAAAACAAGCACAGAGAATTCTACAGCTAAGCCTTAAAAGGATTGTGTTATACAACTCTATCTCTGAAAAGGGTGTTTGTTATTACGGTGAAAGACTACTTCTTCAGTTGGATAGAAGAACAGTGATAGCCATCAAACTCTATCCAAGTGAAGAGATTTCTCTAGATGACTGGGAAAAATTGATTAGGAAGGTCATGATTGGGAAGAAGATGAAAATTTGATCCAGGAGACGATGAACAGAACTGAATACATGTATCGGTTTAACACTATTTTCAAGCCCAGTATTGTTACGCAACCGCTAAATTTGGGTCGGATGGATTTCCCAGCTTTAGTTAGGATGCCACTTGGTGATGAATTTCTTCCTTCACAACCTCCACCAGAGACGGGCTACGCATTTGCATATCCTACTCAAGCGGGTTCATCGTCGAATATGCCACCATTTTCTTGGGATATACAGACTCTATCCGCCACATCTGGAAAGATTATTTCTCAAAGTCGTGGTGTGACGAGGTAACCCTCGTGACAGTTTATATAAGAGTGCACCTTTCGGCCATTGGATTTTACATCATAGATGTATACAGATCTCAAGACAATACATAAAAAATAATATATTTTTATTGATTTTTTATTTATTTATGTTGTGCGTCTTTAAATCTAGTTTAATTGGTCTACTATTTCTCTAAAAGATCAGCTTGGGATCGGATACGTGAGCATGATTAATTTTTTCAATTCAAACGTGGTTAAACATGATAATTTACTGAATCGCTACTATTTCTGTTGAAATCATTGTGGCGGTTAAACAATCATACAAACTCAAAACGCACAAACAAATATTCTTTACTTCAAATGACGATGGTGTGGTAGCTTTAAGATATGTTTTAGCTAGTTCGTTTGGCACCTTGGTAAAACAGAAGTGGGCATGCGTCAAAAATGGTGGGCCCGGGAAAGCGTATAAAATTGAAGCGAAATGAAACGCGGGCCTACAGTAATACCACAAGTGCACGGTCGTCAGTTGTAGCTCGTGCAAGTACGGGTCGATCCACAGAGACTGGGGGTGTTTGGAGTGTGTAGCTATTTTGGGCTTCTAAGTTGCTATTGGGCTTTGGTAACTTCTAGGCACAGTGGGCTTGGCTTTGGTTTTGAAGTGCACTGGGCTCTTGATTGAGTTTGTGCTTTGGCTTTATTCTATAAGAATGAACTGGGCTTTGGGCCTTTGGACTACAGATGGACTGAACTGAGCCTTGGGCACCCTAACAGTGGTCTGGGCTTTTGCTTCACCCTAGCAATGAGATGGGCTTTTGGCCTTAACCTAACAGTCTACAATGACAAAGAAACAGAGAACAAACCAGGAAGGACAAAAAAAACAATGGCAAAGAAAGAACAGTGAAGGTAAAGAAACAGTAGTGAAGAGTAACAAAGATATAGTGTATCAAAGAGTGACAGTGAAATGAAAACAGAAAAGAAACAGAGAAAGAAAACAGATGAAGTGAATAAGAAAACAGTGAGACAAAAACACTAAAGTGACAGTGGTAAAGACAATGAAACAATGGAAGTATATACAATGGCAGTGAAATGGTGATTGTTAACAGTGGAAAAGTGCCAACGAAGCAAAGTAAGTTACAAAAGAAAGTGGTAAAAGAAAGGTGGCAGTGAAGATGATGTGAAGCAATGGTATTGAAGTAAACCAAGGCTATGAGCCAAGGGCAGAGAGGAGGTTGCAGTTGTGGCTAAGCTAAGGCTTAGAATCCACCTTGTGTCCTAGCTAAACAATGCAAAAACTTAAGCATCCAACTAGAATGGGAAGAGAATCAGCTTGCTCACTGATTTTCCCCTAGCATTGACTGTCTTTTGAAAGCACAGTCAATCACAGGCATATCAGAGCACCAACTTCTTCCCATTACTCAAGCAAAACAGGCCTTCCTAGCAATTCATCATTCATTAGTGCACTAAGGTTTCATCTGAGCCTCAACAGTGAACTCAGAACATAATTAACACTACAATGGAACTAAACATGATTAACAGGAACAACACACATTTAAACTACAATCGCAAAACAGTAACACACATTTAAACAACACATTTAAACAACACACATTTAACAGGAACAACACATTTAACAGGAACACATTTAGAATGGCAAAACAGTAACACACATTAACAGGAACAACACACATTTAATAGGAACAACACAACATTTAAACTACTAAACAGTGAATGAAAATTGCAAAACAAGAACCCTAAAAATTAACAGTGAAATTAAATTAACCCAATTAGGGGGTGTCTCGGCTAACCAAGAACAACCTTTAACATCCTACATCACTTCCTATTTATAGTTTACAACCAAAACCCTAAATTACAAACCCTAATTTGAAAATCCCTAAATTTTTGAATTGAAAATTACCCACTGATTTTGATCTGAATTTGTCTCTGACCCAGGTTTTCTTCTTGTCTTCTGCTTCCTCTCCTGCGCTTCTTGTCGTCTCTGAAATACTAGCTCGAGATGTTTTACAAATCCCACACCCTAGGGTTCAGAGAAAGAGGTGCGAGTTTTGTAAAATGTCTAGGCTAGTAGAGGGATGGGTTTTGGGGGAAGGACGGAGCTGATGGAGGTGGTGGCAGTGATAGAAATGGTTGCGGCAGAGGAGACAGAGGAGGAGGTGGTGTTGCAGACGAGAAGGGAGTTTTGCAGAGAATTTGGGAAGAAGAGAGGAAGAACCCGATGGAGAAGAAGGGTCTGTTTGGTTGGGTAATAGGGTTCGGTGACTAGGGTGCGAAGCAGGTTCAGCGGAGTTTGATGAAAAACGAGTGGAAGGCGTTGGATGATCCCATATAGATTGAATCGAACGGCTACGATGGAGAGGTATGTGGAGACCGTTGGATTATGAGATACAACAAAATTAACGACACCAGATGGAGTTAGGTGTTGTAGTGTTAAGCGGAAGTATCGAGGTTTGATGCGCAGGCAAAGAAGCGACCGTAGGATCTAAATGTGATCTAATCTGAAGGCTTGGAATTTAGGTACTATGGTGTTTTGCAGGGACTTCAGATTTTGATGAACGATGAAGAAGCGACCATTGGATGATGAGATGGATCCGATCTAACGGCTGAGAATGGAGGCGGGTATGGATATAGAAAATGGGTTTGGGTAAGGGTTTTGGGCCTTGGGTATGCCAAGCCCATATCTTCTTTAAGGACAATTCTTCTTCTTCAAGCCCACTTCTAGCCTTTTGGTCTTGTGCACAACATTCTTCGCGGCTTCCTTGTGTAATTCCTCCCGGATTTTCACTACTTTTCTGCTCTTTTCCGCTCTGCTATTCATCCAAACTTTATTTATTACCTAAAAATGCAAAATTAAGTAAGAAAAATATTTATTCTTGAAAACAATGAAAATACAGAATATGGGATAAAATGTAGAATTAATGGCACAAAAGATGAGTTAAATGCCAAGAGAAATATATAGAAATATGCACTTTTTAGCACTCATCAAATACCCCCAAACCTGAATTTTACTTGTCCTCAAGTAAAACAAAACTAAGGAAATCCTACCTATACCACTGTCGCTGGTCTCTCGAATGCATTTAGCGTATGCACTAAGCCTTTTAAACCACTAAGTGTCCCTAGTGGACGAGTTGAAGTCTCGTGAAGGTTTGCTTAGAACGTACCTACAAAGTTCTAGGTCAAAATATAAGCTCAGATTCCATCAAATGTGACTGCAAGTCAGTTTAAGCTCACAGCAAAATGGAGATGTCAATCTAGCTATCGAAGGCACAATCCTAGCACTGATAACAAATAAAGACATGTGATAAGAGTGTAAATTGTATCTACACATGTGTAAAGAAAGATCGGATGTTATGACTACTAATCACCAAGAGATAGTTTCTCAGGCTAAGAACCAAGGTCGAAATCTAGCTAGCTGTCCGGACTTTATGAGAATTGTGAATGAGTTGGAGGTATTTCACAATTACTCGCGTTGTACATCAATGGAATACACCCTCCTTGCTTAGTACAATGAAACAACAAAATGACTCTTTACATGACTCTTATTTACATTGACTACTCTCTTTTATTTTTGGAACAAGAGAGAATGGAATTGATAAATACTTGATTTTTTTTTTTTTTTTTTTTTTTTTTTTTTTTTTTTTTTTTTGCACAAGAACTTGAAATTGATTTTACATATGGTAGCTCTTTTGATACATAACAAAAGAAACAAAAATTACATGACACTTTGCAAGAGGTAGCCCTTTTTGATGCACCCAGTTAAATTCGATGGTTGTCTTTCTTAATGTAACCTCCACCTTCTATCCCAACCAACCAAAGAACAAGCTAGTCAAGTTTCGTTCAGTATTCTAAAGTGATTGGCAATCGTGACTTCCTATCAAACACCTTGAAGATCGAGGCCATACATGTATTGGTAGATCGTGCGCGTGCAAATTTCTTATCACTATGTGAATTGTGCTAGAATCAGGGTGCCTAAATATCTAGACTAAGACTCCCTAAAATTACATATTTGCACAAGAGTCAACATTTCAAGGTAAATGAGCTCCATTTTTTGATTTTTTAATTTTTAATTTTTTTTTCATTTTTCATTTTTTTTTTTTTTGGAATTTTTCAATTTTTTCAAAAAGAGGAGTTCTTGTTTTCAATTATGGCAATTATCAAAGTATCTACTTTTCACCCCCAAACCTAAACTAAACATTGTCCTCAATGTTTCAAAATATGGAAAAAATTATAATACAACATATGAAGAGGATCATGTTGAGTAGAGAAAAAGGAAAGAGAATACCCGATTTCGGCGAAAGCAATATTAGAACTCCGTTATTCAAGGCAAGAATCCAACATATGTCAGCCGAGATCATATTGGATTTAGCAAAATATATACAAAAGGAACAAAAGGGTTTTTAAGAAATTTTATCTACTGGATTATATACAAAAATTCACCATACACTAACAATCTAAAGAGTTGATGATCAACCCAAAAGACAAAGTGTAGAGGTTTCAACAGCTTCACACAATAATAATATGGTAGGCATGCAAGTGAAGCTGTGAAACAAAATGAGCTACCCCCAAACCTGGATTTTACAGAAGATATAATTTTGAAAACAAAATCGCGCAGTTTCGGGGGTTCATCATGCACAAGGTCTAACTCAAAGTGAACTGTGCTAGGGACGGGCAAACATGCTAATTCCAACTGTGGTTCCTCAAATGTATTATACTTAGAAGAAAAATATTCCAAGAGGACTTGTGAAGCACACAGTTCCAAACCTAGGTTGGGGACTCTCAGAAAAGTCGGTTTGACAATATGGGTACAAACCAAATCTAGGTTGGGTGGAAGGCCATCAGATTGTGACTTATGTAGGACGATAGGCACATCATTACTAATCACATCAACATCTCCTAAGTCTTCTACACGTGTCACAACATGCTTACCATGCTCACACAAATCAGAATCATCAACATCATCAGAAGAATTATTCTCATGCATCGGCAAATCAGTGGAAACATCACAACGTGACCCAGGTAGAGAATCAGACACAACAATTATATTTTCATGCATATTAGTGTCAACAGAAGATTCTATATTACCTAAGTCATCTTCATAGGACAGATGCACATGCTCAAAATCAGTATCAACATCACATGTATATGGAATACTAGAAGAAACATCATTCATGAAGGTCGAGGCAGAGAAGCCTAATGTATTTGAACCCAAAGGTTCCATAACATTTTCAGCATAGACATGTTCTTCTAACATAACATCATCATCATCATCATCATAGTAATATGCATACTTGTCCCTATTAACAGTTGTGGTGTCATTAGTCAACTCATGTTCCTCTAGATTAGGTTCATATTCAATATCATACACATGAGAAGGACTAGACATGCTATTTCCAAATTTCAATTCATTACCACCAATATCATGTGACAATGTCTCAGTTTCCCTAATGGACTCCCAGTGACGGGTTTTCTCTGCAATCTCAGCTAAAAGTTTCCATGCATCATCCACAGTTTTATCAAGAAATTCACCATTACACATACACTCAACCATGGCTCGAGATTTAAAGTCTAGTCCCTCATAGAGGATAGCGACAAGTCTCCACTTCTCAAATCCATGGTGTGGACATTCGCTCAACAAATCATTAAAACGTTCAAAATAGTCAAAAACAGTTTCCTCATCCAACTGGACAAAACAATTGATATTTTGACGAATAGCGATGGTCCTATGATGTGGAATTTGGAAAAATTGATTAGTGAGTTGTTCCCAAGTGGTGATTGATTGTGGTCTCAAACTGTAAAACCATGTTTTGGCCCTTTCCTTTAGAGAAAATGTAAACAAACGCAATTTCAGAGAGTCTTCGGACATATGATCAGGTTGCATAGTCCGACAAATTTGTTCAAACTCTCTTACATGAGTATAGGGGTTCTCAGAATCGAACCCTCGAAATATAGGAAGTATTTGTATCATGCTTGCATTTATTTTAAAAGGGGTATTGGTTTGAGGTAATACAATACATGATAATGGAATTTTTATTGTGGGATACATGTATTCATGGAGAGCACTAGGTTGGCCCATATTGAAAAGACACAAAGCCCACTATTTGGTTTTAATGGGTTTGGATTTTTGGGAAAATTTTGGTTTTGGTGGGAGACATTTTTTTGGTTTTTTAAAATTTTGGGAGCAAGTTTGGTTTTAATGGGTTAAAGAAGAAAAAATTTGGTTGTTAAAATGGGAGCAAGTAAAATTTGGTTTTTGAATGGGAGAAAAGTTTTGGTTTTTGAAATTAGTAGCAAAATTTTGGTTTTTTTTTTTTTTTTTTTTTTTTTTAACAGAAAATAAAATTTGGTTTTTGAATGGGAGCAAGCCCACTGTTGGTTTTGTGTTTGCTTTGGCTCAGCTGGTTTGAAAACGTTTGGTGAAACTGAGTCCAAAATCTCGGGCTAGAATTTGGGTACCCGGCCCACTAACGAGTTAACCTAGCGTGATCGGTTACAAGCTCAGCTGGGTTTAAAAACCCAGAATACAAAATACCAGTCCAAATTAAACAAGCTCACAAAAATTAAATACAAGCCCACAAATTAAACAAACAAGCCCACAAATTAAACAAACAAGCCCACAAAAATTAATTACAAACCCAAAAGAAAATAAAAAGCCCAAAAATTGGCTTTAATATTACAAGCCCACAATTAAAAATTGGAAGCCCACAATTCGGGTTCTCTTAAATGGGTTACCTTTTAAGCACAGCCCAGCTGCTCTGATATTGTTGCAAAAACCCAGTTGGGCTTTGGTTCTTTTCCTTGGTGGCGTCCCAGCAGAGGAAAACAGGTTCAGAACAGCAGGTCCAACAGCAAATGAAGTGAAGCAGATGCAGATGCAAATGCTATGCAGTGAAATGCAAAATAGCCAAGAAAACTACAGCACCAGTCCCCGGCAGCGGCGCCAAAAACTTGGTGGGCCCGGGAAAGCGTATAAAATTGAAGCGAAATGAAACGCGGGCCTACAGTAATACCGCAAGTGCACGGTCGTCAGTTGTAGCTCGTGCAAGTACGGGTCGATCCACAGAGACTGGGGGTGTTTGGAGTGTGTAGCTATTTTGGGCTTCTAAGTTGCTATTGGGCTTTGGTAACTTCTAGGCACAGTGGGCTTGGCTTTGGTTTTGAAGTGCACTGGGCTCTTGATTGAGTTTGTGCTTTGGCTTTATTCTATAAGAATGAACTGGGCTTTGGGCCTTTGGACTACAGATGGACTGAACTGAGCCTTGGGCACCCCAACAGTGGTCTGGGCTTTTGCTTCACCCTAGAAATGAGATGGGCTTTTGGCCTTAACCTAACAGTCTACAATGACAAAGAAACAGAGAACAAACCAGGAAGGACAAAAAAAACAATGGCAAAGAAAGAACAGTGAAGGTAAAGAAACAGTAGTGAAGAGTAACAAAGATATAGTGTATCAAAGAGTGACAGTGAAATGAAAACAGAAAAGGAACAGAGAAAGAAAACAGATGAAGTGAATAAGAAAACAGTGAGACAAAAACACTAAAGTGACAGTGGTAAAGACAATGAAACAATGGAAGCATATACAATGGCAGTGAAATGGTGATTGTTAACAGTGGCAAAGTGCCAACGAAGCAAAGTAAGTTACAAAAGAAAGTGGTAAAAGAAAGGTGGCAGTGAAGATGATGTGAAGCAATGGTATTGAAGTAAACCAAGGCTATGAGCCAAGAGCAGAGAGGAGGTTGCAGTTGTGGCTAAGCTAAGGCTTAGAATCCACCTTGTGTCCTAGCTAAACAATGCAAAAACTTAAGCATCCAACTAGAATGGGAAGAGAATCAGCTTGCTCACTGATTTGCCCCTAGCATTGACTGTCTTTTGAAAGCACAGTCAATCACAGGCATATCAGAGCACCAACTTCTTCCCATTACTCAAGCAAAACAGGCCTTCCTAGCAATTCATCATTCATTAGTGCACTAAGGTTTCATCTGAGCCTCAACAGTGAACTCAGAACATAATTAACACTACAATGGAACTAAACATGATTAACAGGAACAACACACATTTAAACTACAATGGCAAAACAGTAACACACATTTAAACAACACATTTAAACAACACACATTTAAACAACACACATTTAACAGGAACAACACATTTAACAGGAACACATTTAGAATGGCAAAACAGTAACACACATTAACAGGAACAACACACATTTAACAGGAACAACACAACATTTAAACTACTAAACAGTGAATGAAAATTGCAAAACAAGAACCCTAAAAATTAACAGTGAAATTAAATTAACCCAATTAGGGGGTGTCTCGGCTAACCAAGAACAACCTTTAACATCCTACATCACTTCCTATTTATAGTTTACAACCAAAACCCTAAATTACAAACCCTAATTTGAAAATCCCTAAATTTTTGAATTGAAAATTACCCACTGATTTTGATCTGAATTTGTCTCTGACCCAGGTTTTCTTCTTGTCTTCTGCTTCCTCTCCTGCGCTTCTTGTCGTCTCTGAAATACTAGCTCGAGATGTTTTACAAATCCCACACCCTAGGGTTCAGAGAAAGAGGTGCGAGTTTTGTAAAATGTCTAGGCTAGTAGAGGGATGGGTTTTGGGGGAAGGAAGGAGCTGATGGAGGTGGTGGCAGTGATAGAAATGGTTGCGGCAGAGGAGACAGAGGAGGAGGTGGTGTTGAAGACGAGAAGGGAGTTTTGCAGAGAATTTGGGAAGAAGAGAGGAAGAACCCGATGGAGAAGAAGGGTCTGTTTGGTTGGGTAATAGGGTTCGGTGACTAGGGTGCGAAGCAGGTTCAGCGGAGTTTGATGAAAAACGAGTGGAAGGCGTTGGATGATCCCATATAGATTGAATCGAACGGCTACGATGGAGAGGTATGTGGCGACCGTTGGATTATGAGATACAACAAAATTAACGACACCAGATGGAGTTAGGTGTTGTAGTGTTAAGCGGAAGTATCGAGGTTTGATGCGCAGGCAAAGAAGCGACCGTAGGATCTAAATGTGATCTAATCTGAAGGCTTGGAATTTAGGTACTATGGTGTTTTGCAGGGACTTCAGATTTTGATGAACGATGAAGAAGCGACCATTGGATGATGAGATGGATCCGATCTAACGGCTGAGAATGGAGGCGGGTATGGATATAGAAAATGGGTTTGGGTAAGGGTTTTGGGCCTTGGGTATGCCAAGCCCATATCTTCTTTAAGGACAATTCTTCTTCTTCAAGCCCACTTCTAGCCTTTTGGTCTTGTGCACAACATTCTTCGCGGCTTCCTTGTGTAATTCCTCCCGGATTTTCACTACTTTTCTGCTCTTTTCCGCTCTGCTATTCATCCAAACTTTATTTATTACCTAAAAATGCAAAATTAAGTAAGAAAAATATTTATTCTTGAAAACAATGAAAATACAGAATATGGGATAAAATGTAGAATTAATGCACAAAAGATGAGTTAAATGCCAAGAGAAATATATAGAAATATGCACTTTTTAGCACTCATCAAAAAACAATTTTGGTTCTTCCGTCCACCCAAAAAAAGAGAGGTACGTTTGTATGAGTCCCGTAGTTATAAAATTATACCCACATCACTCTAATCATCTTTTGTCTGCACTAGCAACTATATCTTACTAGTCAGAAGTGCAGATGATGGATTTTACAGCTTCTTATTATATATCTTGGCAGATATTCACGTTGTCTTAGTTGGCTAATTATTTTCTCTTCCACCTTAATTACTATTTACTGCCTTCATCTCTCTATTAGCGTTAGAATCAAAGGATCAAATCCAATTGCAACAATCCCTTAATAATAATGTGAATATACTAACAATGATATACTTTCATTCTCACAAAGTGCATTTCAAGATGGGCTAAGAAGCAAAATAAATAAAATTTAAGGTTGTAGAAGATGAGGAATATAGAGAAAAATAATAATTATATTTTTACTTCCGTAATATTTCCTTAGGTAGTGTATAATCTATGATATGATATCCAAGGGTCAAAAGGTACACCCTTCTATAAACTGTCACGAGGGTGACCTCATCACAACACGACTCTTGTTACTCATCCAATTATTTCTAGTGCACTTGAACGGACTTATCCATACTGGTGGGATCAATGCTATACCAGAGCAATATCATGCCCAGCTGAACGATTATCATGCTCTACTATAGGGATTTCAGAGATTCCACTTGGATGAGTTGCAAAAAGTGAAGGAAAGCATGATGTTTGACATGAGTCCAGGATTTACCGGTCATAATGGTGTAGGTATAAGTCATGGTGGTAATAGAGGCATGAGTCTTGCTGGTAGTAGAGGCATGAGCCCTAGTGTTAGAGGTATGAGTCCTGCTAGTAGTAGAGGTATGAGTCCCAGTGGTAGAGGTATGAGTCTCAGTGGATCAAGTCAGCGAATTCTTGGAAGTGAAAGAAGAAGTTTGAGAATTCGTTCTATGCAGGACGTACCAGGAAGTTCTACTCCAAATGAAGTTTTAGATACTCTGGTAGTATATGCGGGTAATGCAGACATTGACATGGATACAACTCCTGGACGTTTGGTTAACCAATTGGCAACAGACATTATGACTCCTGGTGGTGGTGTGAACCTTGAAGCAGTTAGGCAAACGAATCTCTTTACCCCAATTGCGTCAACCCATCAGCATTTAAACTATTTCATCAAGCTCCGACATTCCAATCACATGCATTTCAAGATTTGTATCATGTTCCCCTGCGCCAAAATGAACCCATTACTTATCAAGGTTATGATGATTCTGAAGAGACTCAACCACCAAGTCAGTCTGAAACCGGCTCAATGAATGATATGTTGAACAACACTCTTGATCCAGAAAACGGGTGCAATTGGATCTTTGGTCAGGGAAATCAGTAGTTTATGAGTAGTTTATGGATGTAATTTAGTTTAAATATTTATAATGTAATCCTTTTGTTTTAATTAATAAAAACTATATTTTAGATTAATGTTCAAATCGAAACTAGTTTTACATTTCATTAAAAACATATCACAATACTTAATGAAAATTGAATCCCTGCATGTGAACCTTGTAGAGTTCATAACATTCGCCATGACTGAACTATTTTTCAGTTGTCTTCAACGAAAATGGTATGAGCTCTAACTTTTAGTTCTTCAGTTGACAACCCAGGATGATCCCCTTTTATCATCCACATAATTTGCGCATACTTTCTCATATTGTTATTGATAGACGCATTTATGTGTCTAATATAGCCCAATTGTATATTGTGTTAGTACCCATTTTTGTACTTATTATGGCTTTTTATGTCCCTGTAGGTATTTCTGGAGAAATAAGCTTTTGCGGCGAAATTGGCTAAAAAAGTGATTTTTGCGCTCGTGGGAGAAAATTACTATACGAACTCTCACTTTGGATAAGGGGTAACCTAATTACTAAGGGATGACCCATTTCCAGGCATCTACTAAAGGGAGACCGGGACTAGATACCCAACCTGTCCCAGACCCAGAGAACCAAATACCAATGATTTTAGGTCGCCCGTTTTTAGCCACATCTAATGCGATCATAAACTGTCGAAATGGTATTATGGATCTATCTTTTGGTAATATGACTATTGAGTTGAATATTTTTAATGTCAATAAGCTACATTCTGAGCTAGATGACACGTGCATTGAAGATGTCAACATGATAGGAACCTTAGTTCCGAAGTCTGTACCAAACACCGAATCGGAAGATCCATTTGAGAGTTGTCTAGCCCGTTTTAGCATGGATTTCGACGATGATAGCAACATTGAACAAGTAAATGCTCTGTTGGATTCTATTCCTATGTTAGATACCGATAGATGGAATCTAGGTTTGAACCATTACTAGCTACCGAATCTACCTTAAGCCCTTATTTCGAAGAGCCTAAAGATCCTCCTAAGTTGGACCCCAATTATGTTGTAGGCCCATCTGAGATTTTGCCTATAACTTCCGATTTAGATAGTGATCAGGAGAATAGGCCAGAGACCATGCTTCAAGAAAATAAGGAAGTTTTAGAGTGGACCATAGCAGCTATGAAGCAAGTAGGATGAACCACCTGATTATAACTTAGAGAAAGCAATTGACCTTTTTCAAGAACCTGATGGTCTAGAAATTAGGAACATTGTGACTAGTCTATGTAGAGGCACCAAAAATTCTAAGTTTGGGGGTAGTGAACTAGAAGAAGCTCTAGAGTATTTTAAATACTCTCCGGATCCGGAAATTCAATCCATAGTTAAAGGTCTTACGGAGAATAGTGATTACCCTAAATTTGGGGGTAGAGATTGTCAATTATCCCCAGTAGAAGTCCCTAACTTGGGACTCAAGCCTAGTGCATCTGAGGTATCGCTTGAGTCTATTCAGACTCCACAACCCGATCCTCCTGATACTGTCCAGGAGAAAATCCATATGTTAGAGACCCGTTTTTCGGATGAATCTGTTTGCCGAGACACTCATATGAAGCCCAAGTGGGCACCTCAGATAAATCCAGTTGTCTTGCGTGAAACTTTAGATCAGGTTGTGCTCTATCTGCTCATTTTTCTGATCTTGAGCATTTGTCTCCTATTCGTGGCAGTTCTATTTGGTCTTATGGACCCACAATTGTTTCGACTATTGGTATACGACTTTGGAAGGTGACAATTCTTTTAGAGGTATTTGATGTCTAGCTAATGACTATAAATTTAGCATTTACTGGGAGGCTCCCGCGTTCATGTGATACGGTAATATCCTTCCTTATTTTTTTTCCCTCCAGTGGTAATAGTTTCTCCTTGTTCATGCTTTTAATTTCATCTTTAGAACATTGAGGACAATGTTAGATTTAAGTTTGGGGATGGGGAAGAAACACTTTTTGTCACCTTTTTGCAATAAATAAACTCCAGAGACTAGAAATTTATGCGTATTTAGGATGGTACTAACCAACCTAAGTGGATGGAAGCATTTTGGTTGTAGGAGTTGAGGAACCAATCTGATTATATGGAAACATCTAGAAGAGTCTATTCATAAAAGCACAGAGCTCAGGTGTTAGAAATAACATGATAGTTTCACCATATCTCGTTGAGTCCTTTTCACTTCTATTTTTATTTTATTTTGTTTTTAAACTATGTTACTCTAAGTGATTAGGTGGGGCTCACGATTCAAGTTGTTACCAATGCTAGGGTGAATTAGAGTGATTGAGATACAAAAAAAAAAAAAAGTTGAAAAAAAAGTCAAAAAAAAAAAAAGTCAAAAAAAAAGAAATTGAGACCAGACCATTTGACCAAAAGGAATAAATTCAATAAAGTCGACCACTGGTACCCTTGTATATGCCAGTTGTGTTGACCTAGAGTTAGGTTATCGACCACTGGTACCCTTGTATATGCCAGTGTGTTGATATTAGTCAGACTAGTATCTCAATCCATTAGGATAGGTTCATTTTGGCGGAGGCCTTCAGACAGATATGGGAAACGCCGTTAACTTAGTAAACATCAAAACCATACATGTTTTTCTATATCCATCTTCTTGATCTATCCATGTGATTAGTTTTGACTCCGAATATGATGTCCATAGTGCAACTATCTGAGTAGAGCTCTGTCACTTTATATGAATTTTAGTATGCTTGAGAGCAAACTCGTGTACAACAATTGGAATTTCGCATCAGGGTACTTCTTCCTGTAGTCAATAAGTATGCCAACCAAGGAGATTCTTTAGTGCCTTCCAAGGTTCTGTGTAGATAGCTAAGGTCTGGAGTACAGGTTTTGTGGGTATATCTCTGGTAAGCCCTCCCGAGACTATAACTCGGCCACTAGGGCCACCTAGGGGTTTAAAGGCTTATTGCATACGCTAAATGCAATCGACGATGCCTGCGACAGTGAGTTAGGATTTTATTTTCTATTTGGTTTGCTCGAGGACTAGCAAATAATAAGTTTGGGGGTATTTGATAGACGCATTTATGTGTCTAATATAGCCCAATTGTATATTGTGTTAGTACCCATTTTTGTACTTATTATGGCTTTTTATGTCCCTGTAGGTATTTCTGGAGAAATAAGCTTTTGCGGCGAAATTGGCTAAAAAAGTGATTTTTGCGCTCGTGGGAGAAAATTACTATACGGACTCTCACTTTGGATAAGGGGTAACCTAATTACTAAGGGGTGACCCATTTCCAGGCATCTGTTAAAGGGAGACCGAGACTGGATAGGGGAAGGTCACATTTCTTCACGTTTTCAAAAATGCATTTTTGGCGGGAAAAATGCATGCAGCGAGGAGCAGATTTGGAGATCGAATTTCTAGGTGATTTTAGGAGATTCAATGGCTGTATTTGGTACGTATGGACTCTACAAGACTCAACAGGTCTGTTACAATTGATTGGACCCAACCAATTGGGCTGGAATGGCCGAGAGAGGGTTTCAAAGTCTCAACAGAGAGACGTGTTCTGTTTCAAGTTTAGAAGATTTTTGAGAGATTTCTGGAGGACTTTGACGCCAGGATACGGATGTACCTGGTCCTGTTCAAGTATTAGTTGGAGTTTGGAGAGTTTAGATAACTCAGAAGAGGTCAGAAGACGCGTACAGGGAGGATTGAAGAGAGATATTCTCTTAACTGCGCGGAGAAGAAATCTTGAATTTATACGAGATATTTGGGGTCTGTGGGATATATAAGAGTGGTTTCAAGTCATAAAAAGGGTTAGTAACCTTTAGGAGGGAGCTTAGAGTCCAGGAGAGCCGAGGAGAAGCGATTACAGAGAGTTACAGTGCTGCTGCTGCTGCTGTTCGAGGAGGAAGAAGAAGAGGAAGAACAGACTTGCTAAGGCAGTCGTTCTTCAACAGTCTTAAAACAGAAACGTTACAGCAACAGAAAACTATCGTTTAATTTTCAGCACTTACCCCTTTGTAACAGTGACGCTGTAACACTTCTGCAGCGTTGCTAATTCCTGTTTCATCTTATATACATCAATAAAAACACCTATTTTAGCCATGAATTTATCTTGTGAGTGTGTTTTTGGGATGAGGAGCTAAACCCATTAGCCGAGACGATGGAGGAAGCCATTGATCCATATTGATTGGTATAATTCTAATTTTATTATTTATTGCAATATTATTATTTGATTATTTGCATGGAATTGAATTTGAAATATTAGTTTTTATTGAATAGTTGTGAATTATTTTGATGAAGCATGCTGGGTTTTAAAAACTATTGATGTTTTATACTTTGTGATTACAATTATTACTTCAAAAATATATTTGAGGCAAATATTAGAATTATTTTTAAAGATAGAATTGCATGAATATTATTTAGAGTTTAATATTTATTTGGTCAATGGTGGAATCCTAGTCTTGGTATTTTTCTCCAAAACTTTGAATTATTTTATTTAGTTGCATGTTTAATTTTAATCTATAAAAATTGTTTTCTTCACAAGTCTGAAAAGAACCCAGTTTTTCCCACTACAACTACAATCACTACTTTTGATAAACCATCAAGTTATTGATGGAACAATGTAGGAAATCTTTCACTCAATCTCAACGCTCTGTAACGATTTTGAAGATACTCATTTATTCTTCTTGAATTTACATGACTTAACGTCATAAACCTTTGAAACACAGTGTCCCATAAGTTAAAAGTCTCTAAATTGAAATCTCTATCTCTTGCAACTGAAATCCTATATCGAATTAGAAAAATATCTTCTTCTCGAGTGAAGGGAGCACTAGCCACTTTGGTTATGCGACCACTAAGCATGTTGAAATGATTTTGAGGTTGAGATGGTATGTTGAAATGAGCTTGAAAATGAGTATTTATATATGTGGGAAATTATAGCCGTTGATTGAGAAATTGATAAGCAATGATGTTTCCAGCAAGCGGCATCTTGACCATCGATGGCGCTGGAATGACCAACGAGCGATGTTGTGACCATCTAGCGCTGAACACTCTATCGCTCGTTAGAGACTCCGTCGTGTATGCGTAACTGCTATTCCTAGCACATAGTCATATATGTTTGGCACTTTGGCATACCCATAATGGTTGTTTATATGGAAAAATCCGCTGCTTGGCATGTGCATGTGAATAAGCCTTAGTGGTTTGGACGTCCCACATCTGTATTTTACTGTGGAGCCAGGACAAAACCATGAAATGCTTGAGCCAAAAAGCAATAGGTATCACCAAACCCCAAAAAAGGCTACTTATTATTTACCCACGATGACCTATCTGGCTTTTGCATGATGGCTTTGTAACTACTTATAATTTTCGAGCAATTCTTAAACTCCTATTGTTTTCGAACCCTGACAAACATCTCTTCCGTGAAAATCAAACGCATTTCGCATAACAATACCACGTCAAACGCACTAGATCCTTTATGTTGATATTCTCCATAATATGTAAGAAATAAATGGAAATTAAAACACATTGACATAGAGATTATGAAGTTAACCAGCCCTACAATTCGACCATGTTTTACCTAGTAAAAATGCAACCTAATAGGCAGCATTCCTAAAGTCAAGTTTAGGCATTACATACCTCCGGGACGGCCTAATGCATCATGTCAGCCACATACACATGGTTTAAAGCATCTTAGTTATAAGATGCCAATCAATCGTAAAACAAGGGGTATAACAAAAAGTACAAGCAATTATTAGTTTTCAACATCATTTTTGGAAGAAAAAAACCTACACCAGAGGGTATAATAGAAAGGAACAAACAAGTATTTTACATCGTCATTTTACTACAAGAAAAAAAAAAAGAAAAAAGAGTTTCGCTGGGAGGTATAACAAACGGACAACTATCAATTTTCATCATCATTTTGTTAACAACAAAAAGGCACGAACAACTATTATTTTTTATCATAAAAAGTGGATTGATCCGTAAAGATTTGTTAGAGCTTGGTTAGAGAGTATAACAAAAAGGCACAGTCAACTATCAATTTTAATCAACATTTTTATATGAAAAAAGAGAGCTTCGCTGAAGGGTACCCAAGAAGGCACATGTAACTATTAATTTTCATCTTCATTTTGTTAAGAAGAAAAAGAGTTTCGTTAGAGGATATAACAAAAGGCACGACAACTATCAATATTTATCATCGTTTTGTTGGGAATAAAAAGAACACATGATTAGGGGATATGCAAAATAATTATGGGATATGAATTAATATTATCATCCGGTAGTTCCTGCTAAGGGGTGTTTTTTAGTTGCGGAAATACTAAAATACCCCTTCTCATCTTTCTCCTCCGCCGGCATTCTAGGTTAGGGTTTTGATTATTATTTTTTCATCGTTTGTAATCTTTAACAAGATTTCATCGTCGATTCAAAAATTTCTTCGCATCGATTACTCGAATCTATAAACATGCTTCCACGAAAGAAACTCAATCCACAATCACAGTCGAAAATGCAACAAGTTCAAAAAGATAGGTTAAATCGGATTGCTCTTGAAGATGAAGAGGACTCGGACAATGAAACTCTCCAACAAATGGCTTCTATGAGAAGTTAAGTGAATTTTAATCGTTGTATAATTGTTTTAGTTGATTTATAGTGGTGGGTTTAGGTTAGAATCGCGAATCGTAACTGAAAAAAATTCGGTTACAATCAATTTCGGCATTGAAATTAATATGAATACAATGTTGGCACATGTAAACGACATTTGGAAATAAATCTTTAAAGGTTGGTTTCACGTTGCTAACATATACCCTTCCCCCTATGCAAGGTCTTTAGTTGAAAGTCTGTCAGGATAATCCTACAAGATTATCTCTATCCTCGGTAATCGTACTTAATCCAAGAAGTGCGCTACTTATTCCAAGTACTCCTAAATAGCTTTCATGTGACAATGAAATAGTCCAACACCGAGCCAAGCCGTTTCTGCTTCCTCCAAGGGTCGGGTTCCGTCAAACTTGAAATCAAAATTAACTTGGCATTTGGGTACCCAACCGACGCAGTTTTTATCGCATTGGAACCTTATGCAACGACACCACTTGGAACATCATATTCAACAATTTCATCTGCAAGATTAAAGAGACTAGACCTGGGGACTGAAGCCAAGAGACTTGATCGATGATAGTATTAGCAACAAGACCGCCCGCTTACATCATCATGAAGAGATCTATCGCTATTAAAGGAATCAAATCACTGAGAAAACCCTACCTGGTGCCATGACCATGTGATGGTGAAAAGCTAGAGTAGTTGGAGATCAACAAGGACCCTGAGGTAATTAACAAAAAAAGAGTGAAGGTAAGCCCTATTACCCACGGTTGTGGTATATCAAAGGAGAAAGTTCTCTATTGGGCCCACAATGGCCAACTTAGACCGTGAAGCCACACGGCTTCTACCATGATCGCTTGGAGCTCATGTTTCTTCTTATCAAGAACGATAACCACCAAAGCTGATAGATGTGAATGTGCTGCTCGACCATACTCGCGCTCCGCCTCCAAAAAATCCTCAACAGTAGGATATCACAACAATATAGATAAATAACTATCCTTCTACTTGTAAATTTTAGATACTTTTGTACTATTATCACCATCTTGTGCTTACCACGAAACATATTATTGTTCCGCGCTAACCAGGGGACTAATGTTGATAGTGAGTTTTTGACAAGGACATGAATTGTACAATTGTTTTTAGATATCATGGCTCAAGGGACCTTGGCCAGCCACGGACAAGTCCATGGCATAGCTATCATAGCTCATTGGACCTTGGCCAGCCACGACCAAGTCCATGGCATGGATATCATAGCTTATGGGACCTTGGCCAGCCACGACCAAGTCTATGGCATAGCTATCATAGCTCATGGAACCTTAGCCAGCCACGTCCAAGTCCATGGCATAGCTATCACGGATCATGGGACCTTGGCCAGCCACACCAAGTCCATGGTGTAGCTATCACGGCTCATGGGACCTTGGCCAGACACGACCAAGTCCATGGCATATCTTACCAAGCTCAAATACTCCTAGGCAAGCTAACGACAGCTCCCCTGGAATATTTCCCACGGCTTATTGAACCTTGGCCAAGTGAGTTATCGTACCATGGGCCCTTGGGAAGCCGCAGCCAAGTCCGTGGCATAACCATTATAACTCGCGGTACCTTGGACAGCTGCGGCCAAGTTCATAGCACATGAGCTGAGACTTTATGGGACCTTTTCCATCTATGGACAAAACCACAACATGGAATATTTTACCCCTACAGGTCATAAACACGATATAGCCAAGATTGGGAAACCTTAATACGCTAATAAGGGTCATGACCAATCAACGGTCTAAAAGGGATCTAACCTTAGCTTAGCTCCGCCAATATTAGCTTCGCTCCATTCCAAATTCAACTTGGCTATCCTAGTTGAAATATAAATCTCGTCTCAATGGCCTATACCAATTCGAGACAAAAACCTAATTCTCTGTTATGGCCTAGCCACATCATTCCTATGCCACAAACGGCCAAACATCGATCCATAGCCAAATATACATTGGCCCAACCATTATAGATGGCTATTAATGAAAAAGAGAGGGTATAACAACCACACCCAATAATTCGTTCGGCAATCTGTATGGATTAACTTCAATATAATTCCGAGAGCACCAGCTTATAAAGCAAGAAATATACCAAAGAGTTATATCTCAATTTCTCAATACAATCTGCAATCGAACAAATAGAAATTTGTGAGCCCGATTGATATAAAAAATAACTTGTACGGTACCAAAGACCAATGCCCAAGTGCCAATCAATTACACTTCAACAAACAAGGTCGGATTTACCAATTGATTGAATTACGCACAACCTGTGGTATTTCAGTTATATAAACAAATATAATGCGAAAAAGAAATAACACAGATATGAGAAGTTTTGTTAGCGAGGAAACTGCAAATGCAGAAAAACCCCGGGACCTAGTCCGTATTTGAACACCACACTATATTAAGCCGATACAGACACTAGCCTACTACAAGTTAACTTTGGACTGGAATGTAGTTGAGCCCTAACCAAGTCTCACACCGATTAAGGTACAACCGCGTTCCTTACGCCTCTTGAACCATTCCGGATTCTGCGCACTTGATTCCCTTACCTGATGTCACCCACAACTAAGAGTTTCTACGACCCAAAGTCGAAGACTTATAAACAAATCTGTCTCCCGCAGATAAGTCTATTGTGATAGATAAATCTGTCTCCTACAGAAGTACCTATGAAGTTTTTGTTCCGTCTTTTGATAAATCAAGGTGAACAGGAACCAATTGATAATCCGGTCTTATACTCCCGAACAACATCCTAGAAATATCAATCATCTCACAATAACTTAACTATATGGTAGTAGAAGAAGTTATTGCAGAATCACAAAGAATGAGACAAAGAGCTTTGTGATTACTTTTTATATCTTACCTATCGGAGATAAATCTCGAGTTAATCTTAGAGAAGATAGTACTTAATACGATAGAATAAGTAAGATCAGATCACGCAACTACAGAGAAAATAGTTGGGTCTGGCTTCAGGAATCCCAACTGAAGTCTTCAAGTCGTTAACCTATAATGATTTTAAAAAAAACCTAGGTTAAAGGAGAATCTTCTCTAGTCGCAACTAGGACACAGGAAAGTGTTGGGATTAGGTTTTCCAGTTTCTAGAGTTTTCCCTTGTATAGTCTTCCAAATCAGGGTTTGCTTTCAATCAAAGCTAAGATAGCTTAGTAACAAAGCATTCAATATTCACCGTTAGATGAAAACCTGATTTAAGATTCAAGCTAAGTGTGCTTAAAACCAAAGCAATATCTCTCCACCGTTAGATGGTCTTATCTTGTTACACACAAATGAAATATACTTTCATTTAGATATGGGTAACCGTACCTAAACGTGTATTTGAGTTGGCTCAATAATAGTTAACCGAAGTTAGCCATATGAACACTTATGTCTTAACCACATTCATCTAACACTTCAAGATCAACTATGATGATGAATCAACCATGAAATATAATCAAATGAATCTAATTGTGTTTCAAATAGAGTTGTTCAATTTTTCACTATTTTACAGAAATATATATGAACCAATTGAATCAAAATCGAAATTGATTCATGAGAATCTATTCATGAATATTAAGCCACGGTTTGTAAAGATTGCATTTCTTAATTCATAAATGTATTTGTTCATGAGTATGAAAACATACTTAACCGATTTTAGAACTTTAACCACTAAGTTTGCAAACAGGTACGCAAACTATAGCTTCTGGACTTTTATCTTGTCCAGCAGTTTGCAAAATGGTATGCATACTGTTGTCCCGGACCTTAACTCGGGTAGAACCGTTCGCATACAAGTATGCAAACTTGGTTCCCGGACTTTAACACTTAAAGTCGTTCGCATACTGGTATGCAAACAAGGTTTCTGAACCTGAATCATACCACAACAGTTTGCATACTGGTATGCATACTGTGTTGTATCCAGGCAAATGTTAATTGTTCTAAACACCCATTTCAATCATTGAAACATCCTTAGAAAACGACAATAGTTGTCTCACACAAACTATTATCTTATAAGTAATTTTCAAGTGATTGAATGATTAATACGAAACTTTCTGAGTCGACATCAAATGATTGACCCACACAAATCATATAAGATGTTTCAAGGCGATTTTCACATGATCATCTTTTGACTTATTATTTAGTTTCCAACAAATAAATTGTTTCCAAATAAAATCATCAAGAATATGATGAACGTATCTTAAGCAAAAATCTTCCAACACATATTTCGAGAAATAGATAACCGAGTTAAACTCAGCTCGAAATATCAAATGTGTATAATATAAAAGTATATATAGCTATACGACTTAATCTCATTAGGAGATAGAATATAATATACTTCTGAGTGATAGATAAGTTTTAGTCTCCATATACCTTTTGTTGATGAAGTTCCTCCAAGCTCTCCTCAGTAGATCTTCGTCTTCAATCGATGAACGCCGTGAAGTCTAAAACTCAATTGCACATTCTATCTGTTAATGGTGGATTTTCGACAAAGGTCAAAATTGTAAAATCATGATACTGCAAGTTTCTGACCCGGCTTCAGGAACGCATGTGACGATTCATATTTTACGATCCGTGAACCGTTTCACGATCTCTGATCGAGTTCCTCTCAGATCCATGATGAATATGATTCTCGAAAGGCCTCCCACTAGCTGAGCGTTCGATGCTGCGCATTTCATCGTGACCTCTATGTAGAATAACATGATTGGCAGTCCTCCTACATAATTGTTTGTTGAGAGGGATTAACGCCTTCAGGACGTCGGCGACACTCGTTGTTCCCTGACTATATAGAGAGACCCACCTCTACATAGAAGAATGATTGGGCGGTCCTCCTACATAATTGTTTGTTGAGAGGGCTTAACGCCTTCAGGACGTCAACGACACTCGCTGTTCCCTGACTATGTAGAGAGACCGTGTATAGATTCAGGCGGCTCTCCTACATAATTGTTTGTTGAGGGGGATAAACGCCTTCACGACGTTAACAACGCTGCACGTTGTTCCCTGACTATGCGCCTTTCAGAACGAGTATGATGCTTCAACTATCTCATATCTCGATTATACAATAGATTAATTGTACCGTGACATTCGCCACTGAATTCCTAGAAAATAATCTATTATATCTCATTACTCCGTTCCATGAATCCCCGGCTGACTCCATGGATTAGTAATAGATAACCAGTTCATCTCATTACTCCGTTCCCTGAATTCCCCGGCTGGATTCATGGATTAGTAATAGATGCACAATTCATGATTAGTACTCCGTTTCATGAATAATTTTCCACTGAATTAGTAATAATTACTCAACAATCGGGCATCTGGACTATCACCGAGTAAGCCCCAATAAAATGGTGCAAGTGTACTCAACAATGATGCACGAACGAGCACCCAAATGCACGAACGAGCATTCGAAAATATGGACAAATGAGGAATCCTACACAAAACAGGAGAGAGAAAATAATAATAAAAAATAAAAAAGAGGCGCCTAGGGACCGGGCCCACAGGTCGGCCGGCCATGCCGCCGTGGCCGGTCCCCCACGCCTCTTTCTTTATTTTTCTTATTTTATTTATTTTCATGAACTCATGAAAACTCCTTCATTCAAGCAACTTTCCTTGTTTGAGCAAAACTCACGGTTTCTCCATATTTTCACGGTTTCATGAAAAAATAATAAAATAGGGAAGGTATCGCGGGACCGGTCTACCTAACCGGTCGGCCATTCCCTAGCCGTGGCCGGTCCCACACCTTGCAATCCCTTGTTTTCATAATTATTATTTCCCTCATCTCATGAAACTCCTCCGTTTGAGCAAAAATCATGTTTTTTTCATATTTTCTCAAATATTGCCCAAACCATGAAAAAGCCAAAAAGTCAAATGGTCACATGACCGACTAGGCTAGTCAAATGGTCACATGACCGCCAAATAATAAAATATTATTATTTTAATATTCTCCAAATTTTGATCAAATGAGCAAAGTTCTACTTTCTCATTCGAGCAAAATCAAGAATTTCAGTAAAAGATCGAACTCTTCTGAAATTCCGAGATATTGCTCAAAGGCATACCAGAAAATATCAAAACTTTCAGGACTGAGACGCGGACATTATGGTGACACGGGCATGCTTCCTTGACTGACCAAGGCCGGCCTTAAGGCTTGCAAGGAGCTGGTCTCACACATTCTTATAATTTTGACCTAATTTGCTCAATCACTCATATTGGGTCCAAACTCTTTCCAACCAACTTGGAATTTGCTCAATCGACCATCAGCTAGTCCCACACACCAAGGTACGGTCCTATGCTCCCTTGGTCGGTCCCTCACTTCTCCATAATTAGGTTTTATCACCTAATGCTCACACGACGTTATTCTAATAAATGGTCAACACCAGCATTTGATCATTCATTCACCAACCGATCAACTAAGGACCCTGGTGCACGCTCACTCGAGCACTTGGGCACCACATGGTCATCCATCATCCCATTTGGTCGGTACCTCCCTCACTCATGACCTATTTTCAACAATTCATCAATTGACGAACAATTGATCAAAAATTAGGGTTTCGAACAAACGCTCCACAAATCATCATTCTGAGCAAGTTCAAACACTAATAAATTTATGTTGATCCAATAATCAACATTCAGATTAATTACATAATATTTGGTAGGTTACCAATATTTCAATTAATATTTTATTGGTCACTTTACCAATGATTCATCGAATTGAGCAATGCTTGCTCAGTTGCTCGAATATTGATCCAACTATCAATATTCAGTAATTCGTCGAATTGAGAAATACTTGCTCAGTTGCTCGAATATTGATCCAACTATCAATATTCAGTAATTCGTCGAATCGAGTAATACTTGCTCAGTTGCTCGAATTTACAACATTTGCTCAGACAAGCAATATCAACATATGAACTGTACGTCTGATATGTTCAATCCATGAATCACTGAACATTCGTCATTCATTCTCAATTCAACAAAACTTAGACTCACTTTATAATAATTCAACAACTGACCTAATACACGTCTACCTTGCAGACTCCACGTTCGTGAGACATCAATCACGTCACATGGGGGGGATATCAATTAGGGTTTTGGTATGGCGGCCTACGGCACGTGTGTTCATCCACAATGAGAAATGTGAGTAAGTCATTCAAACGGTTGAAGGAGTTAGCAAAGTGGTGGGTGCATAATCAATTAAGTCTCCGCACGACATGGAACTGATTTTACCATGATCTCCCACTTTCCCACTCTTTCACTCCAGAAACCCTCACACTTACTGGGATCAATGTGTTCACTATTCCGACAATATAAATAAGTCTCTGAATCCATGATTAAATAAGACACAGAAAATCCACGAGATACTGAACATACAATCCATCGTCTAACCAAGAATCATCGTGTGAGCAACACTCTCTCAATCATTTGAACTTATTCATCAATTTGTAGAAACCCACAACACATCCACAATCCTTGATCATCATCGATCCCACATAATTCTCAGCTTCCCTCCTACAGATCAACCCATCTCCCTCTTTGTGACCGAATTGACTCTAAAACGGCCATTGACTTGGTTTAGGCCGGAGTCTTACATATTGATCTATCGAACTCAAAGAAATCACGTGCAGTGCATCTGTGTGAGGTTAAGCAGTTTGCTCGGTTGAGGAGTCTCGTCCGAACGATCGTCTCTTCACTTTCCTAAAAAACCAACAAATCGTTTTCCCCCATCTACACTATCCTAATCCGAGACATAGCTATAAGTAGACTAGAAATCAAGACTTATAGTTTTGATCAACTAAACTTGACAAACAATCTTGAGATAGCAACCCTTGCGAGTTCGACCGAGAAATGCTCTAACAATCTCCCCCTTTGTCAATTTTAGTGAAAAAACTATTAATACCTATGGATTACATAATAAATAAACTTTGTAGCTTCTTATCCATCATGCTTGATTTCCTTGGTTCTTCAGCATTCCTTGAATTCTTCGCTACTCCAAGTACTCCAGTGATTTTGAACGTGTTCAACTCAGCATCATTGTTGCTGAACATCTGTAGCCATAACAATAAGAAAACATATGAAAAACATCTGTTCTCAATCATTTTTATACAGTGTTATAGTATCATTATACAACATCAAAGTCCAATTGTATCACAACTTCGACAATAATACTACGGTGATATGTATCCCCCCCTAGTCAATACTTCCATCTCACAATGAAAACCGCTCCCCCTTACATAATGATTTGTAATCCATATGTATGTAGTGTGAACTACCAAATAATTCTCCCCCTTTTTGTCAATATAAATTGGCAAAGGTCGAAAACTGCGGGATCATAATGAAATTCTCAAAGAGATAATTCATGACTAAAAGAGAACATATCAACTTTCTTTCGATGATTTCACATAGTCGAAACTTAGTGTATTAATCAAGGAGTTTATAAAGATACAAGATAACTCCTACAGTATTCCACAACCGCACTCCCCACAAAGATTTGGCAATTAAGCACAAGTTCAAATAAGAACTCTCCCCCATGAAATGTCATTCCCGAAAGAACAAAAAGAGCGACCTTACTTTTAACAAGAAAAGAAGGATTTCCTTGGACATTAAGAAATTACATGAAACATGAATTTGTATCCAGAAAACTAGAATAAATTAATCACAAGAAGACCTTATAGATTAATTTAGTCGGAAATGCTCAACATAAGAAAACTTACGGAGCCATACAGTACTTTCACATAGAAGTGGATCAGAGAAAGATCAATACTGCAGAATATTCAAAAGTTCATTCTATCTTTTATCAATATTTGCATAAAGGCATAATAGACTTAACTTTTGGAATATATGAGATAATCATAGTTCACGGACGTAAATACATATATCCCATAAAATATTTTTTGCAATATATAAAACCAATAAAGATTAATACTGCAAAATCATCTTTCAAATAACTTAGAATTTAAATAAATAAACCTAAAACATTGCAAGATGTCAAACGTTGGCAATAGCTATGTGTAATCACAACATTTGGTATTACAAACCCTAGTTATCCTTCTCAACCATAAGAATAAATTCTCATAAGAAGTTTCCTACAAAAAATAAGAAAGATAAGAGTTAGAGAAATCAATCATCATCTTCATCATCGGAATACATCCAAAAGGCATGAACTTTTTCCATTTCTTCCTTAATTTCGGGGAACTTTCTATCAATCACACATAATTGTTCTTGCACATATTTTACCTTGGAATTGATCTTAATATTAGAGCATAGCTCGATTGAACCCACCAAGCGTTGGTATGTCAAGTTTGGTTGTCATATTTTAGTGAACCAAAACTCATTTATAGAGTCGCTTGATTATGTACTAGAGTCAACTTCATATAGGTTAGCTTGAAAGTATTAGGATACGAGACATTACAAGTATTACGTGAACACTTGAAGAATGTGAAGAAGTACGGAGCTACAACGACAACATCATCCTTCCACTTGAGGTTAGTAATATTTGACTTGAACTGTTTCATTCCCTAACGTATCTTTCAAGTCGTGCATATTGAAAACATAACTGCGAAGCTATAAATGATTATACTCTAGTTAGACGTAGTATTAAGGAATACAATACGAAGTATAACGCTTATATTTTGAACTTCGTGCACAAGACACCGACATAATCGTCTGAATGCTATTGTGATTATGTATGGATGGGTATGAGGTGAAGATTTCATCCTAGGAAACAATCTTTTACATTCATTTAAAGGAAGTAAATTCATGAACTTGTTTTGTGAATCGAAAGGGAAATCGCTAGACTTATTGGTATTGTTATTCATTACATATCTTTTGAACTACCAATATGTGTGATTAGTATAACCGCTCATGACTTGTTTATGTTCTTGGTAAAACTATTCACAAGGCCTAACTTTTGTATTGGTATGACTTTTATTAGTGAAACCGATATTAAGTAATCACCTGAGATGGTATGATCGATTTAGGTGAACTATAGGTTTAGTTGCTTGGTCTCAACTATACGAAGTTGGTGTAATTTTGTGTAGCGGCTTAATCCTGAGAGTATTCAATTCTGGACAAGGTCCCGGGGTTTTTCTGCATTTTCGGTTACCTCGTTAACAAAATTTTGCTGTGTCATTTACTTTATATTTCCGCATTATAATTGTTTTATTATAATTAAAGTAAATCGCACAAACGTTAATTCCTATTTACTTGATAAGCAATCTTATTGTGTTTGGTTAAGTCCGAACCTTTGTATCAAGTAAACATACTTCGTTGTTGTACTGTCTCGATCTCGTATCCATAGACGAAGTGTGAACTGATTAGTTGTATTGTCTCGACTCTGTCCATAAACAATCACTTTCGGAGAAAGGACTTATAGGTAGGAAAAGTTTTAGATTGATGTATATTTGGGTACCCTCGCCTTTTTAATTGGTATCAGAGTAGGCAAACACGAAAAGATCTAACAATCTGTGTTATGTGCGATCCAACCTATAAGAATTGAAGCTAATGTCTGATTCCGTTAACGTAGTGGCAGGATTTGACTACTTTATAAGATCGTGGTGAAAATCACGTATGAAGTATGTAATACTCTTATTCCTAAACATGTTAGCAATTATGCTTGTGTATGTCTTGAGTGACTTACATGATCCTTTGGTCATCATAGGATTGTATACCATTATGGTAAATAACTATGGTACAATGGCCTATGAGGCATGTCGTATCGTGAAAATGCATGAGATTCTGCTTAAGATTTTTATGAACATCGGCTATTGTGTTCAGGCAAAATCAGGAATCTTAAATATATTTTGGATGGCCTACCAAAGTATACGCGTGTATATTTTCAGATCAACGACTGTCAATGTTCCGCTCTCTAGGATGCGGTTTTGGAAAATATGTGATTCTTCAAGGAATGTGTTTTCAGTATATAATTTTATTAACAATGGTTTGCTTCATGCACCTCACAATTGTTTTAATGAAGCAAGTGATCTTTTGAACTGGGATTATGATTCTGATGATATTTTATCTTGTTCAAATCTATCTTTGTAACTCTAGTAAATTCTTGAATAAATTTCAAGTGATACTGCCACTCTCAGGTAATAAAAGAGTAAACAGGTTTTTGGAAAAAACATGGAATCAATCTGAAATAAAGATCCAGTCCATAGAAAACCGGTTTTCCAAAAGAAAGACCTAGATACAAAATCGGAATTGTTTCCCCACAAGCCACGGTTTCCGATTTTGAGTGTTTTTCCTAAAACTACTTATTTCCGGTTTTTGATTTCAAGTCTTCCTATAAAAGATAATCTCTTGCTATATGTTCAAACATATTGGGGAAGATTGGTCAAAACCGTAACTAGGGTTTTTCATATTTTTGCAAGTATGAAAAAAGGGAAATCAAGAACTAAATCCGCTAATAAACATATCAGAATTGAAAACATGGATGAAATCAGATTTCCTAACAGTGTTGACAACAAGCATGAATTTGCACGTTTCTTTGATAGCTCTTGCTTCAGGAAATATGAAGCACTTAAAAGAATGGATTTTACCTCTGAAAAGAAGTTTGATCCAGATGTTCAAAATAAGGATTATGTGAATTTTGTTCAAGATCGAAACTGGGGGAATCTTTTTAATCTTGAAGAATATTCACCTGATTTGGTAAGAGTGTTCTATGCCAATATACACAATGTTGATCACAAAAAACTTAGTTTTGTGACTTTTGTTGGTCGATGTATCTATTATATTGATCGTAAAACCATTTCTAATGCTATTAAGTATAGTGAGGAAAGTAATGACCTGGTTACTGGAGTTGAAATTGAACACGATACCATTTCAACATGTCTCATTGGAAAGAAGGTTGCATGGAAAAATGATAGATTACCAACAAAGAATATACCCCTTCATCTTAGGGTTTTTGGTAAACTTGCTTTAGCATCCATATTTGCAAGTACAAGATATAAATCAGTCTGGGATAAGACGTTTGCAGAATTTGTCTTTTCTCTGTTAAAAGAGGATACTGAAATAGATCTTTGCGGTATCATTGTCAGCCAAATGATCAAGATATCAAATTTTATCTCATCTTCTGGTATCAAGAGGCATCTCAGTTTTTCGTGCATAATTACCAAAATCTACGAATCAGTCAAAGGAGAAGATTTTGACGAAATAATGAGCATTAATGCTATGACTAATAAGACGATAAGTCAAATGATTGGGGTACAAACCCACTATGATGTTGTTAGAAGAATTTCTCCAAGGAAGACTCTTCTTGTTCACCTTGAAAGTTTAGGTAAACAACTTGACTGTTTTCAGAAACAGCTGGGCTTTGCTGCTCGAAAAGACATAGAAACTCTTAAAGGGATTCGAAATTTTGAATCAGAGTTTTGGGACCAAGAATCAAAAATTGAAGAAGAGCGACAAAAAGCACTTGGTTCAAAGGAATTTTCTTCCCAATGATTAAGTTATATAAAAACAAAAAGAAAGGATAAATAGACAGTAATTTTTGATTTATTTCAATAAAGTCTATTATGAATAAAACTATTATGAATAAAATTATTTGATTGGTAATTGTTCTTGTGATAGTTTCAGTTTACATAGCATGTGCTTGAATGCTTTTATCTTATTGCTATCTATGTTTATGGGATGTTTGATTTCGGTTTTACTACCTTAATATCCGATCTCATATATTGTGAACCCTTATGGTTTGGGTGATTTTTTGATTTAGCAGGATTAAGTTCTATCCCATGTTGGTAGGCTTTATCAAAGGATCATGAGGGGTTCTGGTAGAAACAATATGTGAAAAAATCACAATATGTTGAATCGGTTTTGATTTAGCAAAAAAGCATATGTGTTTCGACGGTTTTCAACTCTTTCTTGCAATTGTTAAAACTGGTTTTCAACCTTTCTCTGGTAAAGGTTGAGGGTTGTTGTTATTCTTTTTTTTATGCATAAGGATGACAACGTGATGACATTTCGATATCAATTCTCCCTGGACGAAGATGCAAACATATTGGAGAAGTGGATGCGAAAGTTGAGGTAACAATCTTGTTACTTAATTGTTTTCCTGTTTAAGAAAAGCCTGAGTTTATATTATATATATTTGTTGCTTTTGCTTAACAAAATTTCGGTACAATTGATGTTTATTCCATGTGTGTGTGTGGATGTGTGATTCAATTGGTTCCGGTTAAGAAAAACTATTGTTATCTTGCTTTATTGTGTGGTATCAATTATTTAGGCTTAGAAAATTTCGATGCAATTGCGGTGCTTTTAATGTCTATGTTGTTTCAATTGCTTCCGGTTGAGGTGAATAATTATGCAAGTTGATTTATTTTGTTTGTATAAATTATTTATGGCTTAACGAAATAAAAGGTGTACGAGATGAGTTGTTTAGTCCAATTCGATTCCGGATAAGAGAAACTAGTTAATTCTGATCTTAATTAGACTTATCAAAGTGAGGTTTCGGTTATTCAAGTCTAATCGAATGCCTTAACAAGAAATGCTAGTTAACTAACCTAGTACTTATCTTGTTTAAAATTGGAAGGTCTAAGTTTATGGATAATTAGAACCTGATGAGAAAAATAGAGTTAATCTTTATTTTGGTCTTATCGAATTAAGCGGTTGTTTTTGAACTTTCGGTTTAGCAAAGGGACTAAAGTGCTTAGTTGATTTTTGGTTTGCTAAACTAAATTGGAAAAATTGTTTCGGACAATTGTTTCCTTGATAACATATCAAAATAAAACTACTTGTAATTTCGGTTTTGATATTGGTTATCAGAACATGATGTGTGGAACCCTCGTGCCTAACTCTACAGGTTTGCAAGTCTATCTTGAGATTTGTAAGACTCTTTTCGTGTTGTCCTTTATTTTTTTCGTTTCTTTGTCATTTTTGTGACAAAAGGGGGAGAAATATACAGAGTAAACAGGTGATACTGGCATTGATTTTATATTGATTGGTATCGCTAAGGAAAAGAACAATGGTGCTTGAATGTTTATCTAACAAAAGAGTGAAAGCACAGACTAAGGGGGAGTAACATGTCATATGAATTGGTATAACAAAGACGTGCGGATTGAATATCTACCTATATTCCTTAGGGGGAGTAATAGCTTTGTTATTATAATGTCAACAACGACATTTTCAAGGATTGTATGTAAGCAGTTTTACTGTGATGTTGAATTGGGAATCAAGTGGATGTGTAATGAATTCTTCTAATTTGTTTATCCATATGATGTAAGAGTTTTGTCACTAAAATTGACAAAGGGGGAGATTGTTAGAGCATAGCTCGGTTGAACCCACCAAGCGTTGGTATGTCAAGTTTGGTTGTCATATTTTAGTGAATCAAAACTCATGTTAGGAGTCGCTTGATTATTTACTAGAGTCAACTTCGTATAGGTTAGCTTGAAAGTATTAGGATATGAGACATTACAAGTATTGCTAAGTCTTGAAGATGTGAAGAAGCAAGGAGCTACAACGAAAACAATCATCCTTCCACTTGAGGTTAGTGATATTTGACTTGAACTGTTTCATTCCCTAAAGTATCTTTCAAGTCGTGCATATTGAAAACATAACTGCGAAGCATATTTGAACTCTAGATAGACATAGTATTAAGGAATACAATACGAGGTTTATTGCTTAACCATTAAACTTTGTAGATAAGACATCGCCATAACCATTTGAATGCTATTGTGATTATGTATGGGTATGAGGTGAGGATTTCATCCTAGGGAACAATGTTTACATGTGTTCTAAGGAAGTAAGTTCATAAACTTGTTTGTGAACCGAAAAGGAAATTGTCAGGTGTTATTGGTTTTGTTATTCATTGCATATCTTATGAACAACCAATATGTGTGATTGAGTATAACCGCTCACAACTTGTTTGTGTTCTTGGTAAAACTATTCACAAAGGCCTGACTTATGTATTGGTATGACTTTTATTAGTGAAACCGATCTTAATTAATCACCTGAGATGGTATGATCGGGTTTGTGTTTTGTCTGACCAAATATGGGAAAGGGGAACCAATCCTAGTAAGAGGTGCAGTACATCACAAAGGGTAACCGATCCTTGTATGGGGTGCAGCAAGGTTTATAGCAGAAAGGGGAACCGATCCAATGGACATGTGCAACACGTTTTTAGGCAAAGGGGAACCGATCCTATGGACATGTGCAACACATATAAGTTAGATACCATATATATGTGGGGAACCTATCCTAGTACCTAGTCAACCAAAATCTGGAAAGCTAGTGTGACTACGCACAGTACTCACATGGATGTAGAACCGAAACTTGTTTTGGTAGAACCGTTAAACCCATGATTGTGATTGAATGTTGGTTTGATCAATCACATAGTTCTTGAAAGTCAGATGAACCAATCCTAAACTTGTTTGGAAGTGTGCCAAATCGGTTTCAAGGTTGTAAGTGTGAAAGAGAACTTACAAAGTAAGGATGTCGACATACTTTGAACACGTGCTATGAATGTTTATTTCTTTAATTGTTCAAAGATATTCCATAACGGATAAGGGAAGAGAATCCCAGGATCGAAACATAAGTAAGTTAAGAATCTTTTAATTAAGGTTATTAATTTCATTTTGTAGGGAAATTCCAGAATTAGGAATGTGCATTTACTAATTAGATTTTTCGAGAGATTTCGATCATTATTGTTGGACAGAGCATTTTCAGGAATTATGAAAACCGAATTTGTAATTTAATGAATATCTTGAGAATATTTTCGGTTTTGGAAATTCCTTGGTGTCCAAACTTCCTTGTCTATAAATACTTGAAGTTTGCCTTTCTAGCAAACTAATCCTTCGTAACAACAGACTTCCTCTTTTGTTGTTGTTACTGGTGTAGCCGCCTATTCGGAGAGGAGAGTAACCTAATTAGGAGAAATCTCTTGCGGCCGCTCAGTTTAAAGTTTTCTTTGGGATTGAGAAGCTCTAGCGTGTACCGTTGGTGGGAAACTAGATAATTGCGGTTTATCTTTTGTTTTCATTGATTTGATTGACTAACGGTGGTTGAAATCTGATTGCACCTAGTTTGTTTATTCTTGAGAATCTTCTCTTCTGATATAAGATTCACTCAAACTAGTTCAGAGTTTCGACAGGGATCTTTAGACTGTTGTTAGTTCTAAAGACGATCTTGTGATAATCCACTGTTAACAGACTTCGTTCTGTGCGTGATTGATCACAAGAGATTCAAGTGATTGTGTGCAGGTTTTTATTGAAGATTTAAGAAGATTTGAAGACAAATAATATATTGAAGATCTGACTTGGGTTTTATAATCTTTGGTGTGCACAATACTTGTTTTGGTAAAAGAGTATCCAATTAATAATCGATTTATCCTTGTGGTAGATTGGATTGATTAATTGAGTAGATCGGTATCAACCCAATTCTTTGGATTTAGAGTGTTGTTGGCTTAATCTTAAACGATTACTTCGGTAATTGAACATAAGATAGATCTAAGGGCCTGACGAAGGAATTTATGTTAAGATAAACGGAAGAGCCTTTGTCCGACTCATATCACTTGGTTGAATAGAGTTGATACCAAACAGATTTTTTGTTCCTTTACTGTTTGGAATACTAACCAAAGGAATTATTCCAAGTACGTGACTTATTTATAAGTTGGACGCGTGGGAATACAGACAGAACTAGGTGAACTATAGGTTTAGTTGCTTGGTCTCAACTATACGAAGTTGGTGTAATTTTGTATAACGGCTTAATTCTGAGAGTATTCAATTCTGGACAAGGTCCCGGGGTTTTTCTGCATTTGCGGTTTCCTCGTTAACAAAATATTTCGGTGTCATTTACTTTATATTTCCGCATTATAATTATTTTATTATAATTAAAGTAAATGGCACAAACGTTAATTCCTATTTACTTGATAAGCAATCCTATTGTGTTTGGTTAAGTCCGAACCTTTGTATCAAGTAAACATACTTCGTTGTTGTATTTTCTCGATCTCGTATCCATAGACGATCACACTAAATGTGAACCGGTTAGTTGTATTGTCTCGACTTTGTCCATAGACAATCACTTTCGGAGAAAGGACTTATAGGTAGGAAAAGTTTTAGCTTGAGGTATATTTGGGTACCCTCGCCTTTTCAGTAACATATCAAAACAAAATTACTTTGTAGTTTCGGTTTTGATATTGGTTATCAAAAATTGTGTGTGGAACCCTCGTGCTTAACTCTTATAGGTTTGCAAGTCTTGTGAGATTTGTAAGATCCTTTCGGTTTGTCCTTTATTTGCTCGTATCTTTGTCATTTTGTGATAAAAAGGGGGAGAAATATATGGAGTAAACAAGTGATATTGGTATTGATTTATATTGATTGATATCACTAAGGAAAGGACAATGGTGCTTAAACATTTTATCTAACGAAAGAGTAAAGCATAGACTAAGGGGGAGTAGCATATCATATGATAATGGAAATAACAAAGACGTGCGGATTGAAAATATACCTATCTTACCTTTAGGGGGAGTATTAGCTTTGTTATTATAATGTCAACAACGACATTTATGGATTGAATGTATACAAGTTATTGTGCTGTTGAATTTGGGAATCAAACGTATGTGTAATGAATTCTTGTAATTTTTTTATCCATATGATGTAAGAGTTTTGTCACTAAAATTGACAAAGGGGGAGATTGTTAGAGCATAGCTCGGTTGAACCCACCAAGCGTTGGTATGTCAAGTTTGGTTGTCATATTTTAGTGAACCAAAGCTCATTTAAAGAGTTGATAAACGCATTTATGTGTCTATTTTGTTCTCAATGTTCTGTATTGTTAGACTCGATTAAATACTTATTGTGTTATTTTATGTTTTTGTAGATGTTTTTGGAAAAATAAGCTCTTGCGGCGAAATTGGCTCGAAAAGTGGTGTTTTACACCCCAGGATAGAGACTAAAAACACCCCAGAAAAATTACTTAAGGCACCCCAAAGGAAATGTATTATTCGGACTCCAGCAACGGATACGGGGCGACCACTGGATAAGGGGTGACCTTCTTCACAAATTCAAAAAAATATTTTGGCGGAAAAAAATTTCTTTTCACAGGCAGATTTTTCGATCGGATTTTGGAGGAGTTTTTGTGCGATTCAATCGCTGAAACTTCATGGGTAGTTGAGATATGTCCTAACAAAGCTAGTATGGGTGTTTGTTTCGATCAAATTTGTCTTGATAACTTGGTTTAATCCAAACAGGGAGTTGGAGGAAAAACATGAGCTTACACGAGTTGTGGTGAATCTAAACGTGTACTGCACGTGTTTGGAAGCCTTAATCAACACTTTGGAACGTGAAGAAGATTTATAAGGAATTTAATCCAGTTGCAGATGCGTAAAAATCAAAATCATTGATAAAAAAAGAAAGAAAATATCCCGAGTAAAAGAAGATTATTTGGGATTAATGGAGGAGATTCAACGCGTGTTTTTCTTTAAATAGATTCCCTGGGATTCCTAGAGAGGGTGTCAAGAGTTTGGGGGGCTGAGGAGAGCCAGAGAAGAAGAAAAAAAAATCAAGTTACAGAGCTGCCATTTTTCTGCTGCTGCTGAAGAACACGAAGAACATAAGACCCACACAGGGCAGTCTTATTTTGCTACAATTTCAGCGACTGTCGCTCGACAGTCTTATTTGTTACAGTGACAGTCTTATTTGTTACTGTCGCAGGACTGTCTTATTTTCCGAGGGTCGTAGTTCTCTGGTTTGTAACAAATATAATTGTTACAAACCCGGTTTTGAATTATTTCTCCCTTTTCATCATTTGTAAACACCCTTTGAGCAATAATAATGATTTTGAGCGTGTTTCCAACATGATAAGCGGCTAATTCTCCCACAACCAAGGAAATGAGGAAGCTATTTAGGCATGAATAATTGGTAACTATTTTATTTTCTCTAATATTTAAGTATAATTCACTCAATCACTGCTTTTGCAGAGTTTTAAATTGTTTGCGTAATTTTCCTAATCGGTTGTGATTCAATTAGATAGGTTATGCTTTGTTTAGATAATCTTTGCTTAAGGGATACAATTGATGTTTGAGAATTTGCTTGATTATTAGTGAGTTAAGATATAAAGGACTTAAAAGATAATTAGAGTTTTGGATTATTTACCATCATAATTCATGTGTAATAGTGGAATCAGTGTCTTGGTTGTTTTCTCATACCTCTCGCCCACTTTGCTAATATTTTTGTATATAATTTTACTAAATCTTTAAATTTAATCTTCACAAGTCCAAGAGTTTGAACCTCATTACTACAACATCATTCAAAAATATCATCAATTTTTGGCGCCGCCGACGCGGATTTGTGCTTAGGTAGAATGTTTAGGTTTTTTTTATTTAATTGTTTCTTTTTACGTTTCTTTGGGTGTGTCTTTGTATTACAGGTTTGAAGTTGGATACTAAAGACTTGGAATCAAAACTTAAAGCTAAAAGAGAAGGAAAAAGACAAAGCAAAAAAAAAAGCGAAAGAAAAAATTAAAAAAAAAGAGAGAGAATTTATTTTTATTTTATTTTTTTAGAGACTTTCCATTTTTTGTAATTATTATTTTTTTTTAATTTCTTTTCTTTTGCACTTTATTTGGACTTTGGACTTGGACAATTATTATTTTTATTTTTTTAAACCCTAAGGAAGGGTACATTAAATATAAAACTGTTTGCAGGGAAGGACGACGATTACAATATCGTCTCGGCCCCTCGGGTTCGCACATGACATAGGAGTCGTGGCCCGAGTCGACTTTAGCGGTTCTGCGCCCGTCTGGTACGGGAGGTAAGCTTTCGAAACACCCGTGAATCCCCTGTCAGCGGGTTTATTGTATGCCTTAAGGTGAATATATGCTGAGGATTTGAATACGGTTGTTTTAGTTTCCTAATAAAGGGAAAGGCCTGGCCAAATTAAGATAAGGACTCGGATTTCATCACTGTTTCCTTCTTGCCCGCCTTAGGAAAACGAAACCAAACGCGAACCTAAGCTTAAAATTTTGACTAGAACGAGACCTATAGGGTAACGAGCTTAATAGGAAAGTCGTTCGAAAAATATTGGTTACTATTTTGAGCATACTTTGAAGTTCATGATGGTTTCTGCGAGTTGAATGTGTGACTGCGCCTCCTTATAATACCGGTGAGACCTTGGGTATCAAAGCTCCTCGCAGCTTCCCTCGTCTCAATTCAACTTACTTAAACTCGGATTGATTCCAGAGAGGTTTTCTCAGATTGTAACGAATTCCTTTTCGAAAGATTAGAAGCTGGTCTAGAAACAATCTAAGTGGAGATATCATGCTTGTTGTTTGCTAGATTTTATAGGTTTGATTTGGTCTAGTCAGCCTTGTTTGTGATTGTGTAGAATTCCCTTACAATTAAGAATGTCGAACTGGTATGATAGAAGCCAATACAATGATTATCGACTTGAATTTGAATATGGACATCATCCTTTTTATGACCATGTTGGGAATAGTGGTTGGGAACGCCATCCTTTGGAAGGATATGGGTCATACCCTGGTGAGCCCAATTACTATCCACACATGCATCAGTCTTACGAGCAAGAAGATTATAGTACTAGTTCTTCGTCTCTAGAGGATACAATCAAACTATTGAAAAGTAGTCCTTTTTATGATCCCTCTGTTCCTATTCCTCCTTTAGAAGAGTCCCTCAGGAAGTTAGCTGAGTCGACGCGTAAGTTAGCTGAGATGAATAGTATAATTATAGACGAAAGAACTACAATAATGAGTGAACCTTCTTTAGAAGACCACCTCAAGCGGATAGCTGAGACGAACGAAAGAATTGCTCGAAATTACTTGAATTGCCAATATAGTGTATCCAATAATACCCTTGAGAATGAAGATAGTTATTTACATAATCAAGATAACAAGGTTAGAATTGGTAGCACTACTTGTTTTGATGAGGTTCGATCTTTTTCATGTTATTATGATGAGGATAGTGTTGATGGAGAATCATACTTATGTAGGAATAGTGATCAGGAAATGGATACTCCAATTGAGCTTTACAATGATAATATTTTCTATTTCAAATCCAAATAATTTTAATAATTATTCACCTATTCAAAAGGACGAGGATTTGACTAGAGATACCCTCGTTTTAGACGATGTAGTATTTCCTGTTTACAAAGCCGATAATGATTTAGAGGAACGAGTTTATTCTGAGAATAATGTTTTAGAGTCTAGCGATTTAGAAACAATAGTCTTAGACGAAGAAGATGAACTCGTAGAGCTTTTAAATATGAGTGAGGATGCATCACCTGAGTATAACCTAACAGAAGCAATTGACCATTTTCAGGATTCCGATGATCTAGAAATTAGGGAAATTGTAGTTAGTCTACCTAGAGACACCCAAAACTCTAAGTTTGGGGGATTATCATTCTCCCTGTGCTTTACCTTTAACTCTTAGAAAGTTCCCTCGTGTAGGGCTTGACATTTGTGCCTCAACCATCGTACAAGATTATCTCCATACACGTTTTCCCGAACCTAATAATGTCCAGAAAGAAGTTCAGTCATTAGAAACCCATCCTCTGGTTGATGTGGTTTGCCCAAGCTATGATACCCTTATTGACTTTGTTTTCCCACCAAATAGTTTTCCTCCAAATGTGGGAACGTTTATATTTCAAATGTGTCAAATGTTTAGTTGTGAGACTAAACCTAAATGCTTTAGGAAATTAGAATCAATACATTTTCTTAAGAATGACTACTACCCTCAATGTGGTCAATTTTGTAAGTCAAACCTGATTGACTTAGAGAATCCTCAATTATTTAGGTTATATGTGCTTCTAAATTTTTATTTGAGTTTTTACAGACTCTAGGACCTAATAATTTAGATCTCACTTTTGAGGAGTTGCAGCCTAAAGAAATATATTTAGACCCTTTTATAGAACCTGAACCTGAACCACAATTAGATGTAGTTGTCTTAATCAGGAAACTAGGTAAGGGCATGCTAGTCTTGTTCATTTTCTTGGTTTACTGCAGTTTCCTTTGGTCAGCTCTATTTGGTTTTGAAGACCCACAGTTATTCCGGCTACTGTTATACGGTTCGAGTTGACTAATCCTTTCCTAAGTCTGGATGAAGACTTTAAACTTAGCACTTCTTGGGAGGTAACCCATGCTCATGCAACATGGTAATATCTTTCCTTAACTCTTTTTCTTCAAGTGGTAACAGTTTCTCCTTGTTCATGCTTTTAATTTTATCTTTAGAACATCGAGGACAATGTTAGATTTAAGTTTGGGGTGGGGAAGAACTTTTTAGTTGCACTTTTGAAACTTCTAGCGTCACATGGTACCCGGTTAGCTAAGTTTACATGATGTTTCTCACTGAAAAGATAGAAATTGGAATGCTAGGGATAACAACCTTTTGAGACATTAGAGAAATAAACATTGAGATCCTTTAAATTCAGGAGAGAACTTGTTCCTTTTAGAGGGTAAGCGTGATGGACCTAACCATACATGATGGAAAGGCAAGTAGGTCAGGAAATGCCAGAAAGATAAAGCAACCTCACAATGTAGTCTTAGTTACTGGATTGCGACTCTCTCTCAGTAGAAACTTGTCATCAACAACAAGCGGAGCGACATCAAAATCTATGAAGAAAGTTGAAGACGTTTTAGGTTTAGAAGCAACAATAGAAAAGAATAATTCAAAAATCAAAGTTGAAGTTATAAGAGCAAACGATATAAGTTGTTAGAATCCATGATACCAAGACATCACAAGTTGCGAAGATCCAAGTTTTGAAAGTCCTTCTCTCATGGCCATGTAAATTGTTGTCTTGTAATTTTTGCTTCCAAAAAAAAAAAAAATTGAAAAAAAATGAAAAGAAAAAAAAAATGAAAAATGAAAATAATCATCGTTACGTTTTGTTCAATATAAGGCCAAAGGGAAGTAGAAATTTATAAGTCAAGCAAGAAATCAAAGAGAAGAGTTAATTGTCAAGGTTCTATGAGGTTCGATAGTTTATCATCAACAGTTGAAGACCGAAGAGGACGTTGTTTCTACTGAGCACTATGAGAGAGTCGAAGAAAGATACATTTGGTTTCTTTGTTAGTCCGCTTCCCATCTGGCACAAGATCTTTCTAGCACTGGTTAACTCATCACACGTAATTAGTCCAGCTGTGTAGCAGATGTCCCTCTCATCTTTATCTCTCTCCTAATCTTATCCAGATGTAAAGCAGCGGACGCATCTTACAATGTTTATCTAGCTGTGTAGCGGATATCTCTTTATCTAGCAGTGTTGCAGATGTGTCTCCCCTTTTCTTCAGTTAGCTTTAGAGATGACACCTTTAATTTCTCTGGCATTCTAGTTACTTGGAGATAGGTTGAGAATATGTATGTCCTCATAGCCTTTTGGATACTTGTGACCAATTAGAAGTGATGGTTTTGTGGGTACACCTCTGGTAAACCCTCCCGAGATTAACTCGGTTTTATTTTTTAGTTTTGCTCGAGGACTAGCAAATAATAAGTTTGGGGGTATTTGATAGACGCATTTATGTGTCTATTTTGTTCTCAATGTTCTGTATTGTTAGACTCGATTAAATACTTATTGTGTTATTTTATGTTTTTGTAGATGTTTTTGGAAAAATAAGCTCTTGCGGCGAAATTGGCTCGAAAAGTGGTGTTTTACACCCCAGGATAGAGATTAAGAACACCCCAGAAAAATTACTTAAGGCACCCCAAAGGACATGTGTTATTCGGACTCCAGCAACGGATAAGAGGCGACCACTGGATAAGGGGTGACCTTCTTCACAAATTCAAAAAAATATTTTGGCGGGAAAATATTTCTTTTCACAGGCAGATTTTTCGATCGGATTTTGGATGAGTTTTTGTGCGATTCAATCGCTGAAACTTCATGGGTAGTTGTGATATGTCCTAACAAAGATAGTATGGGTGTTTGTTTCGATCAAATTTGTCTGGATAACTTGGCTTAATCCAAACAGGGAGTTGGAGGAAAAACATGAGCTTACACGAGTTGTGGTGAATC